>NC_054382.1:15417568-15719568 GCF_017654675.1 Xenopus laevis
GAAAAAACGTAGAATTCTGATTTCTGCTCGATTTTTTTCATGTTTGTCCCCCATCTGATTCAATTGTGCTTTTTTAATAACAAATAAGGTCCAATCGTGGACCTTAAATATTTATTTAAATAGTCCGAAAAATTCCGATTTTGATAAATAAGGCCCTATATTGAAAGTGAATATTCTAGTCTGCATGTCTTTACACTCTCTCTCTACTGATCTTAGGCAACATTTTCACTTCCAAAATAGAACATTGCTAAAAAAAAAAGAAGCTATATACACCTAGAGAAAAAGGTTTATGTATTGTCCCTCCCCTCCCCGGAAAGAGTTACAAAGAAATGATCTGCTGATTCCGTTGTACCATTTTCCTTAATGATCTTAGGGAGAAAAATTGTAGCACAGTGAGAATTTTTTTTGCAAGAGATACCCATGATAGCTAATAAATTAAGCTTATTTCTTCTCTTTTCTCCCATTCATACTCAATTTAACACTATGGAACTTTTTATGTCTTAATCAGTTTTTGTTTTTCTTCATTAATCAACTAATGGATGTTTCTTCAATAGCTTGCCGTCCTAATGAAATCCGTAGGTAATTTGGCAGGCTACAGTGATCTCATCAGTAACGCAGCAAGTTTAGGCCATTTAACAGATTAAATTGAGATTTTATTTGCTTTTTTGTTGTGTTTTAAATTCAGCACACTGATGTATAGACGGCACTTTCGCCCAGTAGAATCTATGCTGCCGTCTAATGTTCTTTCAGCATGGTCTTGGTCAGCCTTGGTAGGGTCTTCATTTCACTGGCTAGTTCAGAATGACTCTGCCAATCTGGCATTAACATTGTTTTCTTTATGGGCCCAAAGCAACCCATCATTCCAAACCAGAGACCCATTCCCACTGGCCATGCTGGGAAAGCCTTTTGACCAATGCAAGTGATCATTAGTCGTGCAGGCTACCATGGTCATCCATCATTGGTGATCTGGTCAATGGAACCAATTATGCTCTCTATGGCTAACATATGAATATTAGGACCTCCAAAAGAATTATAGGTACAAGTTTATTGCATACCCAGAAGATATGAAAAAAACAACAACATGACCAGTTATGTGTGTGTATGTGTTTACAGATGGTGCTTGATATTTTTTAAGGATTCACTCCTGTAGAGGCTATTTCTAATCTTGCAGTACTAACCCCAAGAAGCTATAACTTACCAGTGCACGTTACCAAATCTCTAACACAACTTTTTGGATTTTTTTTAAATTCCTTTTTTAATGGCCTGTCTCCTTTCACCTAAAATGGAAATATAATAAGGCGCATGAGTTTCGTCCACTCAACAATATTAATAGCATGCAAACTATAACTAGCGATGGGTAACATTAAGCATGACATTCATAAGTATAAATTACTGGCCGAACATTGCACAAACAGGAGAATTAATGAGCCAACTTTAAAATTGTTGGTAAGAAACCAAAGGAGGCGTACCCCCAAAGACCCCCTTTGTCACCCTATCGTTTTACAGACGGGTTTTAGAACTCCCCTTGTTCTTAACAGGTTTGGCAAACATCGAAAAGATGACAAGATTGATCACGGGGGATCATGGAAAATGAAAGTTCAAGAAGCCCACCCTTCAGAAGATGAAAGAATGCGCATGAGGCAAGAACAGGAGAGGTAGACTTCGTTGCTTCATTAGCTTATTACCTTCCCAGCCAGCATTCGCTTGAAACCTTTTGACATAACCTTTTATATATATATATATATATCATATCAATGTTTCAACAGGAGGAGAAAACATAACTGTTAAAATGAACATGGTTTTTCCCCTGTGTTTAGATTGAATTGAAATCGGGTGTAGTTTTGGGGATTTGCTGATATTTTCACAATGAAATAAGTTTATCAGATGTTTTGTGGTTCTCAAACAGATTTTTGTGGTTCTTATACAGATTTTTGTATTTTTTATAAAATGTTTTTTTTGTTAGTAATTTTAATGCCTGCACCCTTAGTAAGGGAAAGCTGATTTGCTCATCTTTATTATACATCTTTTGTGGTTTTGTAATCTTCTGTTCTCCTCCGACTCCCATTTGGAACTCAGAATTCATCTTTGTTGCTAAGGTCACTGCCCCTGGCACTAGAAAGGGATGTGAAATGCAGTTAAAGAACTCCATTGAGCATAAGCGCAGTCACCTGACCCCCTGTAATATTCCAGTGAGTGTTTTTGCCGTTGACAAATACAAACTGCTTATTTCTCGTTTCCTATCATTCTCATCTAACAAATAGTGTGATTAGCTCACTGTGATTGACATTACAGCAGTGACTCCAGTAGTGGGAAGGTTGGAAATCAAGCCTGGCTCATTGACTGTGTTCCAGTTAAACCCATAGATATTATTTATGTTGAGGTCAGGGCTTTGCTCAGGCCATCAAGTTCTTCTGTTGGATCTCCGCAAACCAATTCTGTATGTATCTCAGTTTGTGCAAGGGAGCCTTGTCATTCGGTATTAGAAAAGGGTATTCTCCAAGCCGTTTGCTACACAGTTGGAAGCATGGAATTGTTAAGAAGATCATTGTACACTGTAATATTTAGGTTTGCTCTCTCTGGAACCAGAATCTGTGTAGACCAAACCACAAATACAGCCCCTGAATAATATTGCTCTTTCACTAAAACTTAACGTTGACATGCCAAATTCAGTCAGGTAATGTTCTCTGGGAATCTGCCAAGCCCAGACTTATCCATCCAGATGGGGAAACCCAGGGACCTCAACTCCTCTCCAGCTGGCACTTTCCTTTGCACATGATGATGATTATAGACCAGAGTGTGTCTGCTTGCCCATAGAAACTTATTGTGATAACTTCCAATAAATAGTTGATGTGCTGAAGTTGCTTCCAGCGACTGAGCAATGAGTTTTTTTTTTAATGGATTATGTATTTTAGAATAATTTTTTAGATACTTTGGCTATGACTGAATTCTTGATTTGGAACAGGGATTTTGAGGACGCTTATAGTGTTTTTTATTAAGTGATTTTGGTGGAGTTTTGGCTGTTTTGTCGGTTGATGGGCCCAAACATTGTTGGCTAAAAATTTGTATAGTGTTTTTTTCTTTTCCTTGGGGATTTGGGTGAGGGCCTCTCTCGGTGGATAACATGGTTCCCTCAATATCCAAGTTCATTTAGAATAGTCGATTTAATGCATATTTCCATTCTGCATGAAGCTTTATTTCTTTAATGATGTAATACTTCTGGGAAATGGGTTGGCAATAATGAATTTACTGTTTGCAAGCTGCATCAAACAAAAATCCTGTGGGGGCCAAAGTACAAGCAAATGGTCCATTAAAAAAATCAATTATAACCACCATTTTATAGAACAGAATACTATTCTCCGACATCATCTTTCTAATAATAATCAACATTTGCTTACAACCATCTTTTGCTGGTATTTGCTCATATTGACTGCAGATGGGCCAAGCAAATTAATAACTAAGCCGTACAACCACTGAATAATAGGATTCTCATATATTTGTTTTTTCTTTATTATTCAACCAGTTGCTTTTCATAGAGTAGAAAACTGTAAACCCATAATAATCCCTGATTCTTAAAGGAATTATGTCCCTTTATGATTTAATGGGGTTGTTTTTATTTCTAAATTACGCTGCGTACAATGCAAATAATCTGTTCTACTATTAAAATTGTTTTCTTGAACCAATAAATGTATTATTTTTTTAGTTGAAATATTGGTGTGTAGACAGCCAGTTCAGGTCATTGTGCCTGATCCTGTGCTTTCAGGAAGAGCCAACACTTCACATTGTAGCTGCTTTAAAAAAAACTATTGTTTCTTCTACTCAATGTACTTGGAGGCGTCATCGTTGGACTTGGGTATTTCACTATTGAGCTCTATTGATATCACTCCAACTTACAGGGCAGTAGTAAATAAAGACTAAAGTTTATCAGAGCTCAAGTCACATTGCTTATGGCACCTGGGAAACTAAAAACATGTCTGGCCTCACTTCAAATGTCAGAATTATATATAAAAAAGTCTGTTTGCTATTTTGAATCGATTTCAATGCAGGATTCTTCTGAAGGAGCCCTATAACTGATATGTTTTGTATAGCTTTTCTTTTTTGCGTTTGAAGGATGAGTTGTCTTTGCTCCTCATCAGAACCTCCAGCTTTGCAACACGGTTGTAACCAATGAATAGGAAAGTAAAAAGCTTCTCATGTAATATTCACTACCTTTAACTGTTCTTGTAGTAAAGTTATTGATAACTAAAACTCTGACTATAGCATATAACCTTTGCATTGTGATTCGCTATGACGTGTCTCAATACTAGGCAATGTCGGCTAAGTCACTTGAGCATTCCATACGGTATTCAGGGATCTGCTCTGAATTCTTATTAGATTTTTAATTGAAGTTAAATCTGTCCCATCTAGTATCAGCATCAACAATGGTATACAAGAATGTCAAACAAGGTAGTTGGATTACCAACAATTATGGGGTATAAAAATGGATCTTGCTTTACATGAGGGTGAAGAATACAGCGAATGTCTGCAACCTGCTGTACCATATAAAGCAGATATTTACAGATCTTGTAAAACGATTCCTCCCAAGTCCGAAAGCTTTGGTGGGATGAAGGTTACAAATCTATACTTTAATATAGAATAATAACTGATGGGTGTGCCACACATTGATTAGAAATCTGTTCAGGCTTCTGGTACTAAAATGGATTGGCCAAGCAATCTGAATTTCTTGTAACAAATCCATTTGTGTACTACAGTAATTAAAGAGATGTACTGCCATTTATTCCCACCAAGCTCAGTAATACAACACCCTTGGGGAGAGGCACATTTGGCCATATGTCACATCACTCTGGCAGCATCTTATCTTTTTTCTTTCCCTCTATCTTGGGTGCTGGGAGCCATTTTCGCCGCTGAGTGTCTAATGAATAGGAATGTAACAACAGGAAAGGGGAAAATGAACTCCAGTCTTTCATGAGCACGAAGCGTCATCCATTTTAATTAGAAGAAAGGCTAGCGAGCACTGTGACAAGTGTCTAGAATTAAAACCATTAATTTGTGTCAAGCTGAAAAGAGACTACTAATGTGGATTTAGTGACAACAGGAAAGAAATTAACCTTATTATCGGATCTGAATCTGAATTTTTATTTATTTTTCCAGTTCACGTTGGGGTTGTTCATTTATTTTGTTGCAGAAAGATAATGAATTTTCCTGAATGCAGAGCACAATGTCTTAAGGCATAATTCGTCCTCCTGTATATCTATTTCTATTTTTTTTTTTTTTTTTTTGAACAATTTCTCTGACTTGTTGGAAATGGATCATTTGCTGTGTTGCTTTCCAGAGCCACACTAAAATGAAAAAATGGAATGGTAACCTCACCGATGAACAATTTCAAGTTATAAAAGGCTACAATGAGAGTGAGAACACGTGTTAAGTTTGGATCAACCTGGGCTACTTGTTCTGTATATGTGCCTCCCCCCAAAATAAAAAGAAATTGATGCCTTTGACTTGTCTCTGAAAAAGTTTTGCTCTCCTGTTTCTGATGCAACTACACCTAAACCTGAGTGGAGTCAAGTCAGATGCAGATGGAGTTGCAACCACAGTAACCACTAGTCTGCCCCAATTTGGAAGTCTATTTGAGCCTGATAGGACTCTTGGTTGGATTTGTACTCAATATGAGGGCTATAAACTCTTGGACATACTTCTATGGGGTTATGAAATCAAGATTCATTACATTTTCACTGCAATGGCACCATGTGCTTTTTATGGAGATGTGTCAGTGCTTTAGTGTCCCAAATTATTTCTATTTACAGTGAACACGGCAGTAATCCCCTGCCAGGTGATGGGAGCAATGGTAAGCAGCTGATCAGTGCACTTGGATAAACCTATATTAAATGGAAACTTTGTGCACACCACTAAACATGTTTAAATTATAAGGGATGAGGTAAAAACATATTTTTAGAGTGCCCATGTTCTTGAAATATCTTAATCTTTAGCTTCATTTTAAAACGTTCTTGAATTTCCTTCTCATATAGCCTAGAACAGATATTTTCTGATAGAGAGCCCTCTACAATGCCAAACATGTATCCCCTTTATTCATAACAAAGTTGCAGGAATTCAGAAACTTTCTTCAGTACTTACAGTCATTACTGTAAGAGAGTTTCAGGGGTATCCAGTACTGATAAAAGCATTTACTTTGAGTCTTGATGGTATAACAGTGAGGCCTTCAAAAAGAATTCGTTCAGACAAGAAATATTTGAAATGCACTTCCAATATGAGCCTATTTATGTTGGCATTTTGCTTTAATCTTTGATTCCATTTAGAGTAGCCATTGATTCTTTCCTAGTTTATGATGCCAAGCAACATTTAAGGCAAGCATAGACGTTAGATTGAGCCATCTGTAGTGGCTGGATTTTATAACTTTGTTTCATTGATGTATTGAAGAAACGACCCTTCATTTATGATGATAAACATTGTGCCTTTAGGAAGACCTTAAAGAAGTCAATATAAAAACAAGAGACTTGGTGACCTTCAGGTCATATTTAGAGAATAAAGTGGTGTCCTCTTTCTTCTCCAGCCATCTGGAACCCTTAAACCATCAGCTGTAGGAAAGTTTAACCACAGGATGCTTTGCCAGTACATTGTTTTTTTACGTGAGACCATACTTTTTTGTTTCATACTGGAAAGGAAGCAAACTAATATTTTATTTCCTTGACCTAAATATTTTCCTTGATGTTTTGTTTCTAGTTCTTTGAAATCAGTAGGTATCATGATTCCTTTTATTGGCCTATAACTGTTTTACAGGGCAAAAGCTTCTCTAGTCCTATACAATTCAGTTCATTAAAGTGGCTTGCCTTCAAAGTAGAAAAACCTGCCTTTTACATTATCCCTTGTCTTCTTACCACCTGTGACTACATAGTCTAGAGCAGTGGTTGTCAGACTTTTTTGGCTCATGTCCACCTTGGACTTTGAACCTTTGGTAAGGTCCCCTAGGAGAGCCAACCACACTGATTGGAAAGGATGTTGAGTTAACAAATGTACATGTCTATTATTGCCCACCTAGAAAGTCTTGTAGCACAAAATCCAGCAATAATTTAGCCTGGTGTTCATTGTAGCCAACACCAAAATACTTGAGCCGCTACCAATGCACAAATTCAGGGAGTTCACTGAGACTGCCCTGAATTTCTATGTTGGAAGCCCCCTAGATATCAATTAATTGTGCTTGTTGAGCAGATGCTAGACTGACAATAGGCAAAACAAGTGTGGCTAAAATATTTTTGATTCAAAAGTAATTCCTTTGAAAAAAGGATAAGGCGTTCCAACATTTTTCATGATGAATTGGCCAATAGATGTCATTATAGTGCCCAGGTTCCAGATGGATAATTAGATGACTGGGGAGTTTCTAGCAAAAAGTTTGCAAGCAAGGCAGCCATTAAGGGAATCTAAGGGGCAGATTTATCAAGGGTTGAATTGAAAATTAGAATTTTGAATTAGACTTTTAGAGATTTTTATGGCCAAAACTGTCAAATTCGAGTAGGGAATTGTTCAAATTCTATTTGTTCGAATATTATTTAAAAAATTTAAATTCGATTTTTGAGATTTATCATACTCTGGTCCTTTAAGAACTTAAATTCGACTATTCGCCACTTAAAACCTGCTGAATTGCTGTTTTAGTCAATGGGAGACGTCCTGGGATCAATTTGGAGTTGTTTGCAGCCTTCCTGACATTCAAGGTTTTTTTCACTCAAATTTTTAAACCTCAAATTGAATTCGATTCGAGTTTTCAGGTCGATCCAAATTACCAAAGTTTACCAAATTAGATTTTTTTTTTTAATAAATTTCGTTTGGTCAAATTTCGAGTTCATCAGAGTATAGGGGAGTTTTTATAAACTCACATGAATTCGAAATTCGACCTTTGATAAATGTGCATCTGAAAGTGTGGGCCAAACGGAGATTAAAGGTGGACATACACAAGGAGATCCGCTTGTTTGGCGACATCTCTCCCAATATGTCCACTTTGAGATGGGCGATATCGGGTTGATCCGATCATAGGCCCTAGGGCCCAACAATTGGATCAGAATGGAGGCCATACGGGCGGTCGGATCGTGGGACCACATCAACGAAAAGATGCAGCTTTTTTACCCTGCCCGATTGGCATCTGGCCAACTTCCGGCCAGGTATCGATCAGGGACACCCATGGGATGACCCCACAAGCCGGCCAATAAGCTGCCGTCTCGGTCTGTTGGCAGATTTTATTGGCCCATGTATGGCATGTCCACGTTCCCAAGGAGTTGCCACAATGAACTAAACCAGAGTCTCTAGCATGAGATCCCCCAGGCTGATTACCAAACCTCTAGGACAACTCCTACATAACACTCCCTGTGTAGAATAGGCTATGCCTTTATACATCACTGAACCGTTATAGAGAATTAAAGTGAAAAGTAAAGTTTACTTAGAAATCCTAGATAATAACATTCCTCCTGTGATTATATGTTGCTCTGTGTTGGCTGTACTTACTTTTTTGTGGCTCTAACAATGAAATCAGCTGAGGCCCTTGCTATTGTTGACATTCATGAAAAGTCCTGTGTTCTTGCCTACAGTCCCAGTCAACTGCAGTGTGAAACCTGTCACCATATCTCCCTCTGATCCCATGCAGAGAATGAGCCCACATCTTGATGGGCTGTCTTGACAGTACATAAAATTGTCAAAGTTTTCTTGTGGAGCATTTCGGCAGCATTCAGTAATGGCCCATCAGTCTGGCACCAGTCTATACTGTGTAATCACTATCCGTCAGGCTTGACATTCTGCACTTTCCTTTGAAGGCAGTCGTGTGCATTTGTTATCTGCATCATGTAATAAGCAGGCTTTCTGGAACACAGGCGTAGCTAGTGAAAAGCACCTGCTTGTGTTTTTTCAACTCCAGGTACATGAGGGAAAACACAAAGGCTCGTAAAAATGACCTGGAGCTTTAGTTCTGCTCTGTGAAGCTGTCTTCAGGGTAATAAATGGCTTCCTTACACAAAAAAGTAAATCTTCCCTGATACTTTTATGATTCCTTAGAGCCATCCCTACTGAATCTTTAAACATGTTGTTTTCTTTATTGAAATTTCACTTCCAGTATTATAATTTAGGGTTTCTCCTAAGCACAATTTATATACCGGACTATTGGCTGCACTTATCCAACATAGGCCATCAGAGGACTTAAAGGCTGTATTGAAATTAGTTTGAAGGTCAAAGATTAATGTTCCCTGTAGGCACATGCTTCCTTATTATCTATTGCACAGTGTTTTCCAGGGATACGGCCTCAGTGCTCCTGACAATGGACTTTGACTCAAAATCCAGTCTTCAATTCTTTTGAATTGTGTCCTTTGGGTATGGCACTAAATAGTCCTGTACCTTGGACACCAAAACTTGACTTTGGAACTCTTCATGGTCCTTACGTTGCCTTATGAAATGTTTACTGTGTTGCATAAAGATTAAAATATAGGTGGAAGGCGTTTGTTGATTAGGTCCTAAATATTCATGGGGGCCGTCTTGCCCTTCAGACTATCAGTAGGTGTCAATGTCTAAAAGAAAATCCCTTTTACACAGAAATTGACCTTAGAAATACTTCCCTATAATATTTATTGTCTTCCTTTAGCAATAACCGCATGCATCTAAACTTTGTTTCATTTACAGAATACAAGCAAAGACAAGAGAGCTCAGAGAAAGGCAAGCTAGAGAAAAGGACTATGCGGAGATCCAAGATTACGCTAAAACGCATGGAAGCCTCGACGAGTCTCCCTATGCCGGGGCCGGACTGTATGACACTTGTTCTAATAGTGGCACATTACATTTGAACAACAGGCCCCAAAGTCCAAGGGATGGAAAGCAAACCGAAGCACTCTATGCTCAAGTAAAGAAACCGAGAAGCTCAAAGCCTTCACCTGTAGACAGGTAGGCACCAGACATGAATCAATACTTGCTCTTGAACTGTACCCTGGTAATGCACATTATTTCAGCTGGTGGTTGTGAATCACTGGCCCTTGACAGCACAATTTAGATTGCCCTTAACTATTAAGAACATATAAATCTTTTGTAATGCACTGATGCTTTTTTAATGATCCTAAAATTATTGATGTCTCTTCTTGAAATAAATTCTTATATGGGAGAAACCTTTTAGTTTGAGTCGCTAGATTTAGTGGCATAAGGGTCTTTAGCATCTCGTATATGCATTGGATGCTGAATCCTTCAACAGGAGACACTTTGTCAATTTCTCCAATTAAGAAGACTTTGAATGACAGCTGAAATGAGGTAATATAGCTTTAAATGGATGCAAACGCAGAAAGATTGTTTGACTTGTTTGGATTTTCCAGTTGCTGCCATTTTCTTCAGATATCTTCCACAAAAGGGATTAATACCTAGTGCAAGAGTAAAGCTTTTATAGGCAAACACTAGCTAAAGCATTACATACAATCTTGTTTAAAGGAGAACTAGAAAGTAGGGTAGACATTAAAAACATTATGTTTGGGGTTCTGTACCAGCCCATGGCCAACACAGTCCTTTAGCAGGTATCTGTGCCTCCAAAGATGCCCCCATAGCTCCCCATTTTACTTTATGCTAATTCCCACACATGCTCTGGACTACTATCACTTAAATATTTTCTGCTTGATGATTTAAAACGACCCCTAAGCTTAGCTTCTCAACAGCTGCTCAGAGCCCACTGAGCATGTGCGTGCCATTGACACTCCTAATAAAGTCCAAGATAGGGAGTTACTGTGAGCAACTTTGAAGATCTTGTACCATTACGGTTATCAATGCTGGTGTAGTAACTTCAATATATAAAATATAGTATTTTTAACCATATTTATTTTTAGAGTTTAGTTCTCCTTTAATTTCGGTAGGGATGCACCAGATCCAGGATTCAGCATTTTTCAGCAGGATTCAGATTCGGCTGAATTCTTCTGCCTGGCCAAACCGAATCGGAATCCTAATTTACATATGCAAATTAGGGTGCAGCGTGAAATTGCGTTTATTTTTGTCACAAAACAAGGAAGTAAAAAATGTTTTCCCCTTCCCACCCCTAATTTGCATATGCAAATTAAGATTAGGATTTGGTTCAGTATTCGGCGAATCTTTCTCGAAGGATTCAGGGGTTCGGCCGAATCCAAAATAGTGGACATTCCAAATAGATTTGGTGCATCCCTAAATTCTGATAATCTAGTAAATGTGATATGGCTATTCAGGTAATATTTATGTACAAAAAATCTTTTTTGCAATCTATAAGTCATTTTAGATCTCTCCCAGCCCAATGGCACACCTTGGGCACGTTAATAATCCGTCAAACCAGTTTAAAGGTGAAACCCTTGGCTTTTTGTCAACGAATCTGCAACAACAATTTCTGGTTGTCCTAATTAGGAATAGTGTCTCCATCCATCAAGTTTCTGTCTTGTCTTTGCCTCTAGACGTCAACCATTTATTTTGTAATTGTTTGGGGTTATCTGATCTTGCTCTGATACAAACTGCGGAGCTCATATGCTTGTAGCTATATTTAGTTGGACACATCACTAAGCATTACATTAACTCCTAGGTGAGACCTAAGGCCTGTCTTTCAAAGGTTGCATTATAGAGCTGAAAGAGCCAGATATCATCCCTAGGGGGCCATGCTATCATGCATTGCTGCTTTTTATAGTGGGAGTGCCAATACTTTACTAATACGAGGTCTACTTTTAGGGGCCGATTCACTATGGGTCGAAATATCGAGGGTTAATTAACCCTCGATATCCGACTAGGAATTAAAATCCTTTGACTTCGAATATCGAAGTCGAAGGATTTAGCGCAGATAGTCTCGATCGAAGGATAATTCCTTCGATCGAACGATAAAATCCTTCGAATCGATTCGAAGGATTTTAATCTAACGATCGAAGGAATTATCCTTCGACCAAAAAAAGTTAGCCAAGCCTATGGGGACCTTCCCCATAGGCTAACATTGACTTCGGTAGCTTTTAGATGGCGAACTAGGGGGTCGAAGTTTTTTTAAAGAGACAGTACTTCGACTATCGAATGGTCGAATAGTCGAACGTTTTTATTACGAATCCTTTGATTCGAAATCGTAGTCGAAGGTCGAAGTAGCCCATTCGATGGTCGAAGTAGCCCAAAAAAAACTTCGAAATCCGAAGTTTTTTAACTTCGAATTCTTCACTCGAAGTTAGTGAATCGGCCCCTTTTAGTGATGATGTCCCAATATGATCTACATCCATAAAGCATTGTTAGCATTCTGTTCCATGGAAAATATGACTTAAATATTGATTTATGGGAAAATTTACATTGTTATATTTAACAAACAACTATTTCTTATGTAACCTTAACATAATAAATATATGAAAGAAAAACATGAAACAGGAGGGCGATTTACAAAGTTTTTTTTGTTGACATTGTCTTTAGATCTACTGATCTCCAGCTAAACATCTATTGGTTGATCCCCATCTACCTTTTGGGCACCCCTGTTTTAGAGGTTTCGAACTATATTTGCAATTAATTTAGCGTCTCTAGAATACAAAAATACATTTGCTTTTGCCTTAATACCATATGTAAAATGATGTAAAGAAGTGTCCTTTTTGAAAAAAAATATTTTTCTTTATGGCCTGTGGTTTTTTTATTTCTATACGGAGGATGCACACGTGACCGTCTTGCTTTATACAGTTCCCCATTCTGACGAATGACATGGGCTTAGAAATCCAACAAAGGCAAAGCTTTCCTCCTTGACCCTCTGTAGACTATTTCAGTGGCTGCTGTAATTTCCCTATTTTGGTTTTAAGGCATTTGGCATAACAGCCTCACCTGGCAGAGATTTTTGCTGTTACTTTTATGAGCGCGCTGCAGTACCATCAACCAACGTTTCATCAACACTCAAACAGCTAAATGATTCTGCTGGCAAATCCCTTTCATGGTGCCGATTGTTCCAAAGCAAGTCATAAATGCAATTGTCTTCGTCACATCAGGTGCTTCCAGAATGATCTTCTCTGAGCTGTGCCCAGGCGTGCGTTCACTGCCCCTGAAGGTGTTATTTGCTTATGTTTATTACACGCAGGCAAAGCACATCTAGCGTTGCTGATCTTTTCAAGAAAAAGAAAAACACAAGCTACTGGGCTATACACTAATGATACAGTGCAGTCCTTTCCAATGGCTGCAGCCCGGGCTTCTTAACGGGAGATGCGACGTTACTTCGGAGACAGACGTGCGATTTCTGCTGCTCTTCAATCACTTGGCATCTAGAGTGCTTTGTCCTCAAAAGTATAATTGAACTAAAAATGGGCTTTAAACTGCAGTAAATCTAAATAGTCGGCAAATAGTAGGCTAACCAGCCCTAGCTTGCTGAGGATGCTTTAATGGACACATAAATACCATAATCATATGTTTTTTGTGCACATTTGGCCACTATTGGGAAAATGCCCATTTTAAACAGAAGACCTTACTGAACTGTAGTTTTCCATATTGCAAGTGCTATTCACTCAGGTCAAAGGGAAATTGTCTGAGAGAAGAAAAGAAGAATAAGTTGCCTGTTATGGCCAGTGCTTTTTCTTTTTTATTGATCACTCCCTTCACTCATACACCCCCCAACCAAAAAATAAAAACCTCTCTCTGATTTATCATGTAAAAAAGTATAAATCGGGCAAAATGGACAAATCGTGGATGGTTTCAAGTCAATGAACCTTCCTAACAGGGGATCGCCCAATATCCATATCCTTATTGCAAGAAGGGATCAACAATAGCATTTAATGATCTAATAGTTTTAGAGCAGGGACAGCAAACATCTGATTGGTTACTATATAGTAGAACTTTTGCTTCTTCGACTGGAACTCCTTTATTTCTTTCAATCGTTTTTGCTCTCCAGCACTTTTAAAATCCCAACATTGGTTGTTGGGTTGTTGTGTTGATGCACATTTGCTAAACAGGGCAAGTAACCCCTATTGTTGTTCTGCAACGCCCATTTAACAAACAAATTTAGCTTAGGCCATTTATAGTTAAAAAGAAAACACATAATAGTGCCAATATTTTGGTGTTTCTCAAGAGAAAATACCAGTGTCCTTGCCCTACTATCATGATAGAGATCACAGCAGATGATTACAGAATATAGATATAAACCTGGCCATACATATATCAATAATTTCATTGTATGAATATTGGTATAGAATGGGGGATGTTCCACATAAGATTTTTTCCCTTTGGCCCATGGGCCTATCAAGGTGTCCATGAATGCAATCTACTCCACAGCACCTCCATATGACTGTCTTGCAATTTGCATTTCTCCAGCTTTACAGTGTCCTCCGTCATGTTTGCGATACTTTCCCTTGTGTCAGTGTTTGACTATTCACGTGAACCTCAGAAGCGCTAGAAATGGTCTGGAAATAGACGGTTTCTGAATACAATAAGGATGCCCTTATCCTATATTGGGGTCCCTGTGGTCATTTGTAGTTGAGCATGCAAACTACACATCCTAATTATGACAATCAATAGTTTGCAACTACAGGTATGAGGCCTGTTCTCCAGAATGCTCGGGTCCTGAGTTTTTCCTAATAAGGGATCTTTCCATAATTTTTCCCTAATTTATATCTTCATACCTATAGGGGCACATTTACCTAGGGTCGAATATCGAGGGTTAATTAACCCTCGATATTCGACTGTCGAAGTAAAATCCTTCGACTTCGAATATCGAAGTCGAAGGATTAAGCGCTATTCCTACGATCGAACGATCGATGGAATAATCGTTAGATCGAATGATTAAATCCTTAAATCGAGCGATTCGAAGGATTTTAATCCATCGATCGAAGGATATTCCTTCGATCAGAAAATTGTTAGGAAGCTATGGGGACCTTCCCCATAGGCTAACATTGGCCTCGGTAGGTTTTAGGTGGCGAACTAGGGGGTCGAAGAATTTTTTAAAGAGACAGTACTTCGACTATCGAATAGTCGAACGATTTTTAGTTCGATTCGAAGGTCGTAGTCGAAGGTCGAAGTAGCCCATTCGATGGGCAAAGTAGCCAAAAAAAACAATTCGAAATTTGAACTATTTTTCCTCTATTCCTTCACTCGAACTAAGTAAATGGGCCCCTAAGTCTACTTAAAAATAATTTTAACATTAGTTAACCCCAGTAGGATTGTTTTGCCTCCAATAAGAGCTGATTATATCTAAGGTGGGATCAAGTACAAGGTACTGTCTTACTACAGAGAAAAAGGGAATCATTTTTAAAATTTCAATTTATTAAAGTGAAGTCTATGGGAGATGGCCTTCCTGGGAGTTTTCTGGATATAGGTTTCCAGACAATGGATCCCATACATGTATAACATGAACTAATGGAAGAACAATCTCAGATTCCTCTAATGCCGTTGTAGACCCTAGAAGATTATACACCAAGGCAAATTGTGGTGGTTTCTGGTTTCCCATTAACCCAGAATACTTTACTCTTTTATTTTGTTGGTTATCACATATGCACAGGCTGGAATATGAGTTTCATTGAAGTAGTTAACAAAAAAGGCAGATCATTGTAGAGTTCCGGGGTGCTGCGGCTGTACAAGATCACTGTAGCATAAAAGAATCCTTGTAAGAAACGCTTATGTTGCTGCGATTAGAATTATCTGTTGTTCTTGCTTATTACAAGACATTCCAACACTAATTTGCTCACAAGAGACCCTGCCGCGTTATTTATGTATTTCCAGAAAGCGTTGTGAGCATATGTACGTGTGTGTAATTATTAAGCGGGCTCTAGCAAATGCTGAAGAATGCTTCACAGCCTTGCAAATGAAGGAGCATGTTCATAAGGGATACTGGAAATTAAAGGCAACTCATTTAACTGACTGGACGTAAATTTTAGCATGCAAACTTTTCCTTTCCAAAGAGCATGGTAATTTTAGTGCTGAGACACAAAGCCATCACTTTATGGTTCTATAATATCTTTTTCCTTTGCGGTTCCCTGCTGATCCTGACTACTGTACATGGGATAGAAATATGAGCAATTTATTTTACATGAAGGCCAAGTTGAGACAAAGCCTAACATATTTTGTGCTTATAATTTTCACTTACATATGGGCTTAAGGTATTCCTTAAAGGAAAACTATACCCCCAAAATGAACACTTAAGCAACAGTTTATATTAAGTGACATATTAAAGAATCTTACCAAACTGGAATATATAATTAAGGAAATATTGCCCTTTTACATCTCTTGCCTTGAACCACCATTTTTTGATGGTCTGTGTGCTGCCTCAGAGATCACCTGACCAGAAATACTGCAGCTCTAACTGTAACAGGAAGAAGTGTGGAAGCAAAAGGCAGAACTCTGTCTGTTAATTGGCTCATGTGACCTAACAAGTATGGTTTGCTTGGTATGTTAGTTTGCACCATGAATCATATGATCCCAGGGGACGGCCCTTATTTTTTAAAAAGCAGTTTTCTATTTAGGATTACCCAATGGCACATACTACTAAAAAAGTATATTATTATGAACATGCTTTATTTATATGAAGCAGGGTTTTACACATGAACTGTTTATATCTTTTTATAGAGACCTACATTGTTAGAGGGGTATAGTTTTCCTTTAAGCATAGAGCACCACTCAACCAGCCCCTTGCTTTGTTTGATGATAAACCATTACAGAATGGGAAGATAAATACCAGTGAACAAACTATTTAAGGAGGGCTTCTGTTGCAGAAATAAGAGGCTAATAATATATGGGTGGTCATAACTTCCCAGGAATTTTGAAAACATCTTTTCTTTCCTTTATTTGCAACAGAAATATGTTCAAAGGATGGTTTGGAATATCTGACCCAAATCCTGACATTTCAAGTACAAGTCAGATGCCGTGTGGGTGGAGAGGGGTTTGTACTGTTCCAAAATGTTGCAAGACTTGAAATTGATGGACAAAGTTTAAAAAACTGTGTTGAGGCCGGCGCCATTTAATTTATGACAATTAAGATAAACCGTGATGCATTGGCTGCTGGAAATAGAATAGCAAGGCCACTTGTTAGTGATGATGTGCTGCTGGAGGAAATGCACGACTATTGAATACTTCCTGTGTCACCCAATCCTCTAAATATAAACTTGTCTTTTCTAATTGGACAACTGACAGCAGTATAACAATCTTGTTACAGCCTAATTTTATTTATATATATATATATATATATATATTATTTATTTATTTTTTGTATAAGGAACAGTTTTAAGGGGACATGTATCAGAATCTTAATCAGTCCCATTTAAATTTAGCAATGTTAAAACTGATCCATGTTTTCTCTCGTTCTGTACTTTCTCCTTTGTTTTGGGTGGGTTATCATTCCTGATAAATAGGGTTCTGGATTGTATCGGAATTTTAGCCGAGGGATAGATGTTCTTGGATATTATGGGTAGGGTAAGACTGGGCCAGGGGGACACCTGGTAAAAAACACCGAACCCAGACCCGCACCTGTCTATTATGTGTTCGTTATAGAAAGACCACTATAGTTAGGCTGCTTTGTAGCCATGGGAGTAGCCATTGAAGCTGAAAAAGGGAAAAAAGGGACAGGATACACAGCAGATAAACTCTGTAATAGAATACAATGGGATTATACACAATATATCTGTTATGTAACCTGTGCCTCAAATGGCTGCCCCCTTGGCTACACAGCAGCTTGTTTATATAAATTATAGTAGTCTTTCTAAAGCAAACACATCAGTTTTACCAGTGCAGGGCAACAGTACATTATATTGTAATTACTTTACAACACTTACATGTTTTACTGTTACTGTTCCTTTAATAAAAGTACTGTATCCACTTTTGTAGCTTTAATTGTGACTTTATTAATATGTGAATTTCAGTTAATAACTGCTTAGTAATAATATGCCAGTTTGACTGGTAGTGGAGGAAGTATTTATGCCATTGGCACTGTTAAAATATTCAGCATTGCTACTTTGTCATATTCTGAAAAGCACTAGGACACCGTTAGAAAATCCAGTTGCATGAGGACTGCATCAGCAATTTGATGCAGTTGTCTCTTGATTGGTCTCCACAGGCCCATTTGATGATCTGATTATTGGCCTGGGGCCACACAATTCCTTAAGCACAATTTGTCCCAGCAGGTATGTGGCAACGACCCACTTGTTTTTTGGAAATCTCATCAAATGAGCAGATCTTCTCAATGCAGGAGCAGGATAAAGAGGCATTAAATGTTATGGTTAAAATGGAGATTAAGGTAAAAAGAGAACTGAGGAGGTGAAACTCAAGCATTAATAGACTATGAAGATTTTCATTCATCCAGGTCATGGTATATCTAGTATAGGTCAATCTAAAACCAATGTGGTATACAGAGTCCAGTGTAGTGAGGAGTGCACAGATCTATACATTGGGGAGACAAAACAACTACTCTCCAAGCGAATGGCTCCGCACAGGAGGGAGAACTTTACAGGGCAAAACTCAGCTGTCTTTCAACACTTAAAAGACATGGGACACTCCTTTGAAGATAGCAAGGTCCAAATCTTGGATAAAGAAGACCGCTGGTTTGAACGAGGCGTGAAAGAGGCGATTCATGTCAAGGTGGAGAAACCATCCCTGAACAGAGGGAGCCTTCAACACCACCTGTCTGCTACATACAATGCTGTTCTAACATCTGTATCCCGGCGGATTCAGAACACTTCACACATCCATTCATGCAACTCTCACAAGTAACACCTGTATCTAGGAGTTGCATGACACATTGGATAATCCTACACAGAATCAACACCTCTGTGAATTTCTTCAGATGTCACCTCTTTGAAGAGTTACAATGTGCCATTGTAAATGGATTAGTGGAAGAGTTTATATGTCGAGAACTTCCCACACCAGTCAGTTGAACTGAAGAAGCTGCTCGGATGAGTAGTGAAACGTCTTCATTGATTACTCAGCAAGCCAGTTGTTTTTAGATCAAGCATTAATAGGTTCAACCAGTGCTCTGCTTGATGCGGGTTTTGCAGTTTGGCGTAATGCTACTGATTTTGCAGTATCAAGTGGTGGAAGGAATGGGGCACCCATGGGATGTTTGCAAATAATCAATCCTTTATTTTGGTGAGGTCCACAGCTTTTAGCAAGGAGTTCTTGATCTTCATAATTGACATTGGGCTTGTCCTGTCCAACTCCAGATAATCACATTCCCAATTCTAGACCCATTTCGTCATATCTTCTCATGATAAAAACCAAGCAGCAATTATGTCGTGCCTGAGGCTTACATATTCAGGGTACTTTTGTTGACATCAGTAGGTACGTCGCCAACAATCTTGGACCTGGCTGTATCTAATAGTGACTGCTTAAAGTAGAGCTCAGTATTTCTCTGCAGAGAGAATACTTTAGGAGTTAAGAAACCTATCATCTTACATGAAGCACTTGGTATGTTTAGGAATGAAAAGCAGGAATTAATTTACAACAAATGCTAAGTTCCCCTCAAGGAAGCACACAAATGGCGTTGAGCAATGTGTGCAATTGAAAACTCATTTGGTGGCATGTCTCAATCAAGGTGAAAGCTCATATTTAAACTGAAACAAATGCCTTTTCCATCATGTCCAAAGCAGGCTAGAAAACTGCCCCAAGCAACTTGTCCGTGTAGGAGAGATGAAGATAAAGTACAGCTGCTCAGCCACTAATGTCTTTCCTTAATTGTTTTTTACTGGCAGAACCAATCAGACGACCTTGTTCAAATGAGTCACTTCACTCATCAGCTGCTTAACTCATAGTTGTTTTCCTATTGGTCGTAATAAAATACAGACATAGGCCCCGAGCTATGCAATGCTAGTGTAACTCATTCCAGTATGTTTATACAAATTCATTTCACCAAACAAGTGAATACTCACTCACTTAGGTAGTTTACAAAACGTAGGTGATCTTGGTGACGTTATAGCAGCGAGTTAGGAGTCAGTTTTGTGCACAAGACTTTCATTATCGGCATATGTATAAAAAACGCTTCCTCCTCAACTTAGCTTGGCATTATATTTAGTAACTTGCAATAGACATGACTAGTTTGTCTCTGCACAAAGCAACCAAAGCTGGTGCTATCCAACATTTTCCATATGGTGGTCCAATTATTCCCTATACTATGTGTTTAGGGCCCAAGCTATAATGAAATGTTGTACCACAATATGAGCCCTTGATCAGTCTGAGAGCCATAAAAATCTTACATATGAGCTGTGGACCTGCCATTGGGACATCCCCTATCCTAGACCATTGTACTGTACTGGTCTGCATATGTGAACACATGTTTTACCTTGGTAATTAGCCTGACTTAAATTGATGGTGGGGTGTCGGTCAAAACACACGCTGCTACGTGTAATCAAGATGCAATGTTAGGCTTTGGGATTTTTTGGTGACTAATATGGCATTGGTTTGGTTCTTCTTCATTAACATGTATGGGAAATATTTTAAAAGCTTTCCTCCACCCTTCTTACAATGGCCTTGCACTATAAAGTAGTTTATGAATGGAGTGATGGAGAAGGAGTTCAGCTAAAGTTTAGTCAGCACTCATACCTCCAAAATTCTTTTCATCTGGTGCAAGTCTCACAGTTTCCACCACCAACTGGTTTTCAAATCCTTTGTATCACAGACAGCACCATCAATGAATATATTTTCTTAAAATGCCTTTATTTGAGACATAGGCTCTTGACCCAGATAAAACACAATCTTTCAGACCTGCATAGGTCTTTTTTCAAGCCTTGTGATACAAAGTGATGGAGAAGGAGCCATCACATTGGATCAATCATTCTGGCTGATTCCCAGGTGTAATAAATGTACCTTATCACACAGTCACTGACGTCCATAGGATTCAGCAGCTTTAGTGACATTAAGGCAGTTAGACTGGAACTTAATAGGCAAGTTTCACTCCGAGCTGCTCGGTTCCAAGGTACTGCAAGGAGTAGCAAGCCTTGAAGGTTACAACCTTAATTAATTTCTCATTGAAAAGATATGCTTCTGTAACTGTTAGAACGTTTTAATTACATAAAGACTAGCAAATATCAAGTCCAATGTTAGTCTTCTGGCACACTGTGTGTTTATTAATCTCTATTTAAATTGTTTTCCCACTTTATCACTGGTGTCCCCCCCCCCCCAGTAAACCCATCATCTAAGGCAGCTATCCCCAACCTTTTTTTACCCATGAGCCACATTCAAATGTAAAAAAGAGTTGAAGAGCAACACAAGCATAAAAAAAGTTCCTGGAGGTGCCAATTATGGACTGTGATTGACCATTGGTAGCCCCTTTGTAGACTGGCAGCCTATAGGAGTTTCTGTTTGGCAGAACATCTTGTTTTTATGCCTCCAAAACTTGCCTCCAAGCCAGGAAATCAAAAATAAGCCCCTGCTTTAAGGTTAGTGGGAGCAAGGGAAGGATCAATATGTAAGGAAAAATCAGACTGACATTTTCCCTTTATTAATACCGTATATACTCGAGTATAAGCCGAGGTACCTAATTTACCTACGAAAACTGGGAAAACGTATTGACTCGAGTATAAGCCTAGACACAACGACAGCCCTGTCTCCCAGCAGCGCACATTCCACCAAAGCGACCCCACCAGCGATCAACCGGACTTCTTTGCAAAGTTGATGGTGACAGAGAATTGCCAAACGGATTACTGTGTGCATTGTCCCACTGTCCCACTACCATGTGCAGAGGGTGCTGTTTGATATTGCCATCACTGTTAATCTTTCGTATAACCAACAGAGGGCGCTGTGTGATATTGCCATCACTATTAATCCTTCATATAACCAACAGAGGGTGCTGTGTGATATTGCCATCACTATTAATCCTTCATATAACCAACAGAGGGCGCTGTGTGATATTGCAGTCACTGTTATTCTTTCATATAACCAACAGAGGGCACACTGTTATTCTTTCATATAACCAACAGAGGGCTCTCTGTGATATTGCAGTCTCTCCCCAAGCGAACTGTTGGTATAGGAATGATTAAAAGTGACTGCAATCTTAGCTACTGCCCACTGACCCGAGTATAAGCCGAGGTAGACTTTTTCAGCACATTTTGGATGCTGAAAAACTCGGCTTATACTCGAGTATATACGGTACTCATCTTGTCCTGCAGTCTCTGGTCAATACTTGTTATCATGGCTGAAGACTCTGGGCAATAAGCCTTGGGAAATAATTGGTGATGTTGTAGGAAAACTTGCATCCATTGGCTGCACAATCATGTATCACAGTGCTGTTGGCAAAGGTATGTTTTATGTCCACTGCTGGTCCTAGCAGAACTGGGCTATCCATATTCTTTATTCTGTAATGATTGGTGAGTGTCACTAGATGGAAATTGTTTAAGCCACCAAATGGGCCCCTGGGATCATATTAAAGCAAAATAATATTTTAAACTGATGTATCTGTTTAAACCTATTTTTGTGGCTTGTCCCATAGGGACATAGGTTTACAATTTGTATTATTTTATTGTGCCTGCTGCCTGCCATGCCCCAAAGCCAGAGTTGAGTGTAAGTCATATGATTGCCTTTCTATTAAAGCTCAAATGTTATGTACATTGGCTTGTCAATTTTGATCATATCAGATTCAAAAGCCTAACATATATGTGCCATTGGATTGTATAACCTTTAGACCGGCACATATAGAAATATGACCTTAAAGTCTTAATTGCGGAGATCTCTAGATGCCTGCTAAGAAGCAACCAAACGTGCTGGAGCTGATTTAATTAGCCACAGATCTGTGGGTATGATTTAAAGGTTGCGGAAATCAAAAAAAAATGCTAATTTATATTTCATCAATAATCACTCGCTTTAATATTTCATTACAGCCTGCTAATTCTTCAGACCACCTTATGGGCCCTGATTTATTATGGCAGCAGACATGATTTCATATTTCTCCTGTTCGTCACTGAGCACTCTGTAGAGGAAAGACAATGCTGAAATGATTTCTAAGGGTTGTCAAGTCATAAGAGTTTTTTCTTTTGCTATAGGTAGCGAAATGAAAGCAGTCCATTTTATGTACAAGCTTTTGTCTACATTTTCCTGTGCTATCTCATGGCCCTCAAAGGAAACATCTTAATGAAAATATACCTAGTCATCAAGGTGTATCAAAGAATGACGAAGGACTGAACTGAAGCACAGGGGGGTCATGCTTTAAAGTAGTTTTAAACAATTCAAATCTAAGTATATTTGCCTTCTCTAGTTGTTATTTCATACGATTTGTGTTTTATTCACAATCCAAAGTTTAAAGGTGACTTTTACATAGGAATACTTATTTAATACTATTGTAGACAAGATGTTTATCTGGTTTGAACACTCATAATTCATAATTTCATAATTCTGTACTCACCTTATGTGATTTTCCCAGTCAGTCTGATTATCATCTGGTCAACACCCTACTTGATCTCCATCTTGCAGACGAATTTGCTTGCTGTATTTGCCTGGGTATGGCTAGCTTTATTCTAATTCTAGGCTTAAACTATTAGATCAGCTCGTTTGGATCTTCTTTTGGAAACACATCAAAGGAGGAACTTATCAAAGTTCCAGTGTGGTCCTTGCCAGATTGGATGACTTGAAGTCAAGAACCTCAGTACCACTGACTGCTGCAACCACTCATAATATCTGAGATAAAACACTCCCACCCTGCTGTGCTATGCCAACAACGTCAACCTGCAGGACACTTTGACCTGGGGTGGTGGAGACCACCTTGATTTCTCTCTCTATCCTGGTGGGCCAGTCCGATCTGTTTCCATCTTTCCTGAACTGAAGTTTAGGAGCTTTTTGCCCATTCCTGCAACTCCGATATATCCAACAATAAACCCTCACTGACTTTGTTTTTCAGATAATACTAGATTGTAGCTGAAAAACAGGGTGCACGGCTGTTCTTGTTATATAACATAAGTCAGTCTGTATATGGCTCTGTCTACATTATTCAGATTCTTCCTGTGTGTTGCTGAGGATCACACAAAATGTTTGTCTTGCATTTTGGAATCCCAAGTAGCATCAAGAAATCAGGTCACTCAGGGTCAGACTTCATGTGTCCGGCCCTGGTCGCCCTCACCCACGATCTGCCTCCCCCATGCATGCAGGGGTCAGGACACGTAGGCTGGCATCCTCCACCATCTCCCTGCACTTGATTAGTTGAGAGGGGTCAGGAAGAGCAGAGATCAGCACGTCTAGACCCCAAAGTGCCCGACGGCTGGGTAGCATGCCGCCCATCTATTTGTGCTGCTCTAAGCCCTGGGCCTTTTTGACCTTGCCACAAATCCAGGCCTGAGGCTACTGGCACCAGCTGCTTCCTACCATGCACATTGAGTTTCAGAGACCCGTTCTTGATATTAGCCATAAAACTAGTTTGGAAGTTCTGCCCAGTTGTATTTTTTTTTTCTAAACCAAGTATTATTGCCTATGGCATCATCACTTTTAGGTGGGATACTAGGCCCCATTCATCTTAAATGGCTTGTGTCAGCAAATGCACTTTACATGCATAATTACTTATTCGATATGGTGCACTTATAGGTCTGGCCGCCTGCATTAGTGTAGTGTGGGGTTCAAATGGTTAAAGATGAATGTTTCTATACAGAACTGATAATGCTCAGACAATCCATTATTAATCAGCCTATCTGGCAGCGGACACTAATCATTTCTGTAACGGCAGCCCAGGATTATTTTCGTTGAAATGGAATTTTTGCATGTATTCCCACGTGAAAAGTCTACTTGGATTACGGCCCTTGAAATTGAAATCTGAGCACACGGGTACAACTTGACAGAAAAACACTGGCTGCGCTCAGTCCGGGCACATTGCTGACTTTAAATACGGCAATTAAAGAACTCCACCCCTAGATACATTTAGGGTAAGGGCACACGCGAAGATTCAGGGAGATTTCGTCGCCCGGCGATAAATCGCCTCTTCTTCGGGGCGACTATTCCCCCCTAACTGCCTCCTGCCGGCTCGAATGTAAATCACCAGTGGGATGGCACTCGGATTGCTACGTTTTCCGAAGTTGCCTTACGAGGAAACTTCGGGCAACCTCGGAAAAGGATTCCAGAATCACAAATTTGGCCAGACTCTCAACAAGTTTCAGTCAAAATAATGGTGCTGAGCAGAATGGAACACTTACAGTAAAAGAGGCAAACGGATTTGTAAATGTTTTTATACAGAACTTGAAATTGGTTGGTTATGGAGTGGGAAAAGCCTTTCACTGAGGACTCATGACTCTTTAATATGAGAGTAGTAAAGATAATATGTATCTCCTGTGAGAGCAACAATACTTGGTACAGGTGTAGGACCTGTTATCCAGAATGCTCGGAACCTGGGGTTTTTCGGATAATGGATCTTTCTGTAATATGGATCTTTATGCCTCAAGTTTACTAGAAATCATGTAAACATTAAATAACCCCTATAGGCTGGGGTTGCTTCCAATAAGGATTAATTATATCTTAGTTTGGATCAAGTATAAGCGACTGTTTTATTATTACAGAGAAAAAGGTAATTATTTTGAAAAAGTTGGATTATTTGTATAAAATGGAGTCTATTCCGTAATTCGGAGCTTTCTGGATAACAGGTTTCTGGATTCTGGATCCCATACCTGTATCCTCACTGTCACGTTCCACGGGTGTATAATTGTATTGATGTCGGCAGCAGAACTTTTTTTTTCTCATTTAAAGCAGAACTAAAGCTTAACTAAAGAAATAGCTAGAAATGTTGTAAATTATGTATTTGGCTTCTGTACCAGCCCAAGGCAACCACAGTCCTTTAGCAGTAAAGATCTGTGTCTCCAAAGATGCCCCAGTAGCTCCCCATCTTCTTTTCTGCTGATTCACTGCACATGCTCTGTGCTGCTGTCACTTACTGAGCTTAGGGACCCACTCACAATATACAGTACACATAGAATAGAAATGTCACAATATAAGGCTGATTAGTAATTAATACAGATAATTACTACATGGCAGCACAGACACCAGTGCAATTAGCATCAGAATTTAATAATCAGCCCTGTAGCATCCGCTTATATTACAGGGGAAGCTCATTTTCTGAATTAGTGACGAGCCCTAAGCTTAGCTTCTCAACAGCTGCTCAGAGCCCACTGAGCATGTGAGTGTCACAGACACTTTCCAAGATGGTGACCCCCTGGGACAAGTTTGAAGTCCTGGATCATTGCTGCTATTGACAAGCTGAAACTTTAGCCTCGTGCAATAAGTTCAGTATATAAAATATAGCATTTTAAACCATATTAATTTTTAGGGTTTAGTTCTCCTTTAAAATAAACCTTTATTGGACATGTGGCTTAAACCATGAAAACATGGTCTTATTACTTGGCTCATATAGGTATTTCTATTTCTACTGTTACTTTCCAAGAGAGACAAAGAGTGAGGAGCCAACTAATAGGACTTCTAGTCAGACGTCTCTCTGTCTCGCTCATTTACTGCTGTAGGACGGGAGAGGGAAAGCAACTGCTATATCAGTAGGTGTGATCGCTCTTTAACAAATTGCCATATCTGTCTTGCAATAAACCGCCCACTCATTCTGCCACTGTATTGTGCTCTTCTCACTGTTAACACACAAAGGAAATGTGAAACCAGCGCAGCGTTTGTATTTTTTTCTCTTGTTCTTCCCGTCTGTCTGTAAGAAGCAGATTATGCTGAATGGCACTGGATGGCGTTCGTTCCTCTTCTGTATAGATGGAAGCAGTAACTTTTCACCTGCTATTTTATTCTCTTGTATAAAATGCACTATTCATATTTATAGGCAAACCAACTTTAGTGGCAAAGTTCAGTCCTTGGAAATATCACACATCATCCCATATGCACTACACCAAGTTTAACAGAGTAGTTAGTTACCCTTTAAGCACATGCTGACAACTATTAATATTCTAATTAGCTTTCATTTACATAGTGAAGACATTTATACCAGCCAATTGATGAGCACTGCTTTTAAATGGACTCCCATGCTTTCCAGTTGTTATTATTATTAAACAGCTACTGCCATCATCATCCTGCTGAGTTGTAGTTCAGCAACGTGCATTGATATATAGTGTATAGTTTTATCACTGACATAGTTTGTCTTGCATAGTGAGTTGGAAATTAAACTTGTGCATTAATAAACACCAGTGTGCATGGCTATATCTGTGGATTTTAATGGGGATCCTTCACTTAGCAGAGATTGTGCAGAATATCTCCCCCTAATATTCATTGATAGTTGATGAATCATTAAATGACGCTTTCCAGGAATCTGGTGTTACAGCGGTTTTTGGCCAACTGGCTAGTGGCCAGACTTTAAGGGGGTTATTTAATATGCTCCGAATATCCGAAATTCGAATAATTTGTAGTTTTCGGACTAAAAAAAAAAAAACTGATTTTTTCTGAATTTATTAAAGGAGAAGGAAAGCTACAGAGGCATTTTATTGCCAATAGATTAGCTGCAATAGTGCAAGCTAGAATGCTATATTTATTCTGTAGAATGCTTTACTATACCTGAGTAAAAAGCTCTAGAAACTCTCTGTTTGTTTAGGATAGGAGTTGCAGTATTAACGTGGTGTGACATCACTTCCTGCCTGAGTCTCTCCCTGCTCTGGGCTCAGATTACAGCAGAGAAGGGAGGGGGCGGGGAAGAGGAGCAAACTGAGCATGCTCTTGCCCAGGGCAATGAGGTTTAAGCTGAAGGCAGGAAGTCTGATACAGAAGCCCATGAGTACACAATAGAAGGAAAGAAATGCAGTGTTTCTTTTGACAGGGGACTCAGAGCAGCACTACTTTGAGGGTTTACTGGTATATTTAGATTGACCTTTCTGATAAGGCTTACTTAGTTTTAACCTTTCCTTCTCCTTTAAAGCCTGATGGTCTTAAAAGTCAGACTCCGAAAATCCGGCATCTCAAAGCAATCGTGGTCCTGTACTGATATCCAATAATTTTGGTGATTTTGGACCAAAAAGTCTGAAAACGATGAAAAATTCGTACTTTTTGGGCAAATCGCTGAAGTTATCTGATTTTTGCCGGACCCAATTTTATTATTTAATGATAAGGTTAATTCAGGCAGTCGGGGGTTGATCAGAAGTAAAAAACTTTCAGCAAGAAGTAAAAAACACAGAGAAAGGGTGCCCTTCCCTGGGGATACTCACTGTAACCTGCAAAGAGGCATCAAATAAAGCACCGTGACCGCACCCATTCCTCATATGTGAATAAAGCAGAGGACTAGTTTTTACTTGTATACTTGAATATGAAAGGGTGCGATAAGAAAATATAATACATTCGAAATAACAATATTAATGGAGCTTCAGGATTAATCTGCATTTTGATTGTCTTAGGGCAGGGGTCCCCAGCCTTTTTTTACTCGTAAGCCACATTTAAATGTGGAAAAAGTTGTAGAGCAATAAAATCATACAAAAAGTTCCTATTGTGCAAAATATGAGATTTCATTTTCAATTGGTGTCCTATATGTGGACATGCAGCCTACCGGAGACTCTTTTTTAGCTGTACACTTGGTTTTTATGCAACTAAAGCTTTTCTTCAAGCCAGTAAATAAAAAATAAGCACCTGCTTTGAGGCCACTGGGAGCAACATCCAAAGAGTTGGAGAGGAACATGTTGCACACGAGCAACCACAAAACCCTTTTATAAAAAGTTAGAATTTGGATGGTTATAGTTGTATGTCCATTGGAAAGATCCTGCATAAATAACTGTTGCAGGACATTTTATAGTTATTGCAGAAATATTTTAGGATTCTCCGTGGGCAGGCTGCACAGAGCATCTAATGGTGACAGAGAGACTATACTTGTATCGTTTCCCATATCCCTCTCAGTCTGGTTCTTCTGATGAGCACAGCATTTCAAATAACAAAAAATCCTCTATGGAAATGTATTTACGGCCCTGTTCTTTCTCATATTTACACTGAAAGTGTCTAAAATGAAAAATTTCCCTTTCACATTATTCCCTGTGAGTGAGAGAACAACTGTTTAAAGCTTGTTGACCGATTACTTTGAAAGCACTCTCACTCCAGTGCACTAATTCAGCCTGAAGCTCTGTAGCATATAGAGTTTACAGTTAACCAGCATTTAGTAGGGGGAAATAAGGCCTCTTTAAATGGGATCTCATCATTCACAAGACCATGGCCTTCCAGACTCCTGGGGCAAATGTATCTCTAGCACAGTGGCCTCCTGCTTGATCTATGTGTCATGTGATTTAGTGACATTAATTCATGCTTGAACGTTATTATTTTAAAGATGACATACTTTTGTATGTAATGCACTTTTAAGTTCATGTCTGACCTTTGAAGAAATGGTTAGGAGTAGGACACTTTTGTTGTAGACCAGGGTTATCAATGAGGTCTACGTTTAGTGAAATTATAGTTCCCATGTCTTCCACCCCAGCTGTTAAACTGCCACAGAATAAGTAATCCTATTTTATTACATTGTGAGAGAACAGGTTGTGTTGTATATACTGTACATAAACAACACCCACTTCTGAAGCCACTGCTTTAAAACCTGAAGAATTAAAATTAGCCTGTAATATAATCTATTGGTAAACCATTGTGATATAGGGTTGCCACCCGGCCAGTAAAACACCTGCCAAGGCCGATATTCCATATTTACCGGCAATGTAGTTGCCAGTAATTTGTAATACCCTTAAAAAAAGCCTTTGGCCCACCCCCAATTGGCTCAGAACTTACCTTTTGCATCAAGGTGCGTGCCCCGCCCCCTTTTTGCATCATGGTCTGCCCCCTTTTGTTCCCGCCCCCACCACCGGCCGGTAACATTTTTAAGAAAAGGTGTTAACCCTACTGTGATAACCGGCTCACAATCTTCTGGTAGAATTTGATCTGGAAATCTCCATAAAACAAATACAAATGATCACTTTTAAAACTATTTAGCTGCCACAAAATTGAGTGGGGTCACTATGATACATGTCTATAAAGAGAGCCCTTTATCCAGAATGGAATAGTTATTGCGTCCTACTAATAAAGTCCAATTAAATGTCTATGAAGATTTTCATTCATCCAGGTTATGATATGCAGGATCTAGCATAATTAACTCTAAAGCAAAATGGCTTTTTCTTGATAACGTTTCACCACTCATTTGAGTGGCTTCTTCAGTTCAGCTGAGAGGTAGCGTTTGCCTTCACTATCAGGCCTTATTTGGGAATCACTGAGTTTAAAATCCACGTGAATGTGCTCCTCTGCCCAAAAAAGCTTCATTTTGATTTAAACCAATTTTAGCCCCAAGGCTAGAAAAGAGGAAAGGCGGTTAGTATCTCATATGTGCCATTATATCCGCATTTGAAACATCCAATGGTGCTGTAAGATTACGTTTCTGCTTTTGTCTAAGACATTTAGCTCAGTGTGAGAAGCAACATTAATGCTCAAAGGAAAGTACATTTCAAGACTGAAAAGCGGAATGTGATCAAAACTGAAAGAAATGGGAAAACGAAGCGCTCTATGCAAGCTGGCTCCATGGCACCCATCATGTGCAGCAACACACCCTTTCCCTCGAGCCTGGTGCTTGTGAATGGGGCGAGTAATGCCAACCGCCCATTGTTTACTTTCTGTCAGCAACTCAATTATCATTTCCCAGCACAAACATTTCAATAAAGTGTGAGACGGAATTAAATCTGAAAACTGAAAAGGCTGCTGCTATATTTAGCTGTCTGTCACAGCGTGCTCTGTATTAAAATGCAATGAAGTTCTGGTGCCACCGGAGAAATAAGTGGGCACGTTGATTCTGTTGCTAGGGAACCCGTCATGCATTTTAGTGGCAGCTGCAGATATTGGAGCCGGGTCGCAGGCAGTGCAAATTGGAATTTTAGGGAAAATAATGCAAATCGTAGTCTGGGCTGTGCATTAACATTTTTTGAAGTTTCCGGAGAATTGGGAAGATCACCTCAAGAATTGTAAATACTGTCTCTTGCATGTATAATAATCATGTACTCTCGGTGACTGGTGTGAACTGTGCTTCGGCCACTTTCTGCTTGAATTTACATATAACTGGATTTGCATACACTGACTGAGCTCTCTTGGCATTGCCAAGCTCTCTCCTTTCACTAGCTGAGCTCTCTGCACATTGCTATGCTCTGCTTAAAGGGATACTGTCATGGGAAAAAACATTTTTTTCAAAATGAATCAGTTAATAGTGCTGCTCCAGCAGAATTCTGCACTGAAATCCATTTCTCGAGAGCAAACAGATTTTTTTATATTCAATTTTGAAATCTGACATGGGGCTAGACATATTGTCAATTTCCCAGCTGCCCCAAGTCATGTGACTTGTGCTCTGATAAACTTTGATCACTCTTTACTGCTGTACTGCAAGTTGGAGTGATATCACCCTCCCCCCCAGCAGCCAAACAAAAGAACAAGGTACCAGATAGAGAACAACACTCAATTGTAAAAACCCATGTCCCACTGAGACACATTCGTTACACTGAGAAGGAAAAACAACAGCCTGCCAGAAAGCATTTCTCTCCTAAAGTGCAGGCACAAGTCACATGACCAGGGGCAGCTGGGAAATTGACAAACAATTCATAAGACGGCTGGACATTACTGTTTTTTTCTGTGTTGTGCAGAAGACCACTGTTGTCTCACTCTGGTAGAGAAAATTCCTCTTGACAACTCGTTGCGCCAACAAGTTTGCATGGCAGATATTGTACCAGACATACTCTATTAATATGAAGGTCTTAGAGCTACGCTCACTGCACCGTAAATTCAACTTTATTTTTTTTTAACCTGCTATAGTTGACCTCATTCATGTACATACATGCTAAATATGACTACTCTATGATCAGGCCAACTGAAAAATTGCTAAGACGAGACCATACATCCACTTTATCTCCAGATTAGGTCTCCTAGGTCTCCTATAGCAAAAGCTCTTGTTGAATGTTCATCAAACCTGAGTCCTTACTGTTATTTTTACATTTCTAAATAGATGTTCTTAATTATGTAGAGTCGGTTACCAAGATTGCTACTTCTAGTTTCTTTTGGTGGATTTATCATCTCATAAATTGATTTATTGCAGCCTCAAGAGTTGGGAGAATCCAGCTCTAAATCTCTGTACATTTTCCCATTACATTATGCAGCCTCATGATGAAGTGGTTCCCTCCAGCTTGAGCCAAAGCAGTCAAGTACCACAGCCTGCATTATAAGCATCCATCTTTGTGTCGGAGTTACTAGGAACTGCTTAGAGAAGCTGATATATTGAAATAGTTTTGGCAGTTGTTTCAAGCATAATTTTTATTAATGTGTTGCTCAAAGCCAAAAAAGTGGGTATTTTGCTTCTAGTTTGTCTGCTCCAATACAACGTGTTTATTACTAAAGTGGAGCTGAGGCGCTGGGTGGTAAAGTTGTGACTGACACCAGTAGTCTGTCAACAATCCAGAGAAAGACTTGGAAAGGTCTTAACCTGTGATCGGAATGGGTACAATACTGACTACTTTACCATAAGACATTGTTGGTGTTCCGCTGGGCCCCACTGTGCCTCCAAGGCCCCAAGCAGCATCAAGGTCTGCTGCCTCTCTACACCCCATGTATTTTCATGTTCAAAATTGTAATATTATGGAGAGCAGTTTCTTGACAATGGAAACAGGATGATCACAGCATCAGATACCAGCTACCATGTCTTCAGTGTCAATGAACCAATACTGATAAGAATATGTCTAAATGGGGGGGTCCCCAACCATTTTTACCCATGAGCCACATTCAAATGGGAAAATAGTTGTATGTAAGTATGGGGGTACTGTATATGGGCTGTGATTGGCTAATTGGTAGCCCCTATATGGACTGGCAGTCTACAGGGGGCTTTGTTTGGCAGTACACCTGGTTTTTATGTAACCAAAATGTGCCTCAAAAGCTTGCCTCCAAGCCAGGAATGCAAAAATATGCACCTGCTTTCAAGCCACTGGGAGCAACTGGACACGTTGTTTGAGAGCCACTGGTTGAGGATCACTGGTCTAAATGTACATACATGCTTGCTCCATTCCTATGCTATAGTAAGCACATCCCACTAAATTGGCACTGTCATATTACACCAAGCTGTAAAACCACTGGCCTTAGGCACTCATGCATCCCGATTCCCAACATGGCTGATTATGTCAACTTCTAATTCCAATCATGCCATATAGAATTATTGTAAAGCCCAGCATGATGTGCACCTGCCGCCCTCTGGTGGTTTAACCATTCCTTCCTCATTTAATCAACTTTAAAGGACAAGGAAAGAGTTGACCTCCATGGAAAGGCATAGCTTTGGTGTTGCCATCAGTGGTATTCAATCTCTCTGTTTCAATCCTCCTAACAATTCAGGTGCCGCATTGTTGGAAAAAGCATTGGCTTAAGTAAAAAATACACTCCCGTCATTCATCTCTCCTGCTCCAAGCCCGCGGAGCATGCGCATAACATAGAATTAGTAGGCAGCGCATGCACATAAATAAAACTTGTGAGCGTGCCTCATTATGCGAAAGAATGAGCACTCCCAAGCACTGATCCAACAAAGCCAAGGACTTTGGAGCATGTACCATGGAAAGGAAAATGGCCACGCGAAGGTCCATCTACAGATAATAATTTCATGGGGTACAACAGAATGAAAACAGAGGGATTTCTAAAAACAACTATAGCGATCAGATAGAAAAATGGGAGCTGCATGCCACAGTGGAGACTTGGGGAAATAGCTTTCCTTGTCCTTTAATTTTGTGTCCTGAAAAGTCAAAATATTAGACCTAGATAACACATACTAACAATGCTATTGATCTATGCTATTTATTAATCTTTTCTTATTGGCTTCCTTCATTGGAAGCTGAAAAGGAATATTATATAACATTCTTCTAAGAGCACAGAGTTGTATATTTATCCTCGTAATTAACATTCTGGGCATACTTGCAGACTAATGTTCTTTTTGGGAGGCAGCATTACATTAGACTTTAATGCGCTGCTGAAATTGTGCGAATGGATATCTCCGGCTCCGTGATATTGTGCGAGTGTATTAGGCAGCTCTGTCTAATAATCCTGCCCAGAATGAGGAGCTGGAGAAGAAATCCCATCTTGGAAGGTGCAGCATAAATATTCATTTTCAGGTTGCGAGGCAAGTGAGCTTGTTATTTAAAGATATATCTTTCTGCTTTGCTCATTCATATTTAAAGACCTAGTGCTGCCTTTTATCAGCAGGGCTTAATTTGACAGTCATATAGTGATGATATTACAGGAGTATTCATAATATCATAGTGGCCTCATCCTTCCCAAACTCAAGGTATTAGTGTAGAATTAATTAACCCTTTCTAAAGACCGCATATGGCTGGAACCATATTATAAGCTAAGGCGTGCCAGGATAATGTTGCACCTCAAAGGGGGCTTGAAATAAAAAACCGTTGCCTTACAGAAGATGCTATGAAAATGCTTATGCTATTCTTATACTCTGTAATTAAATGGGCACTTTCATCACATAATAAACTTCCTTTTATTAAAATGTTTTTATTACATAAGCTTTAACAATATTCAGTTATTTTTGTTAGATTTGAGGTTAAGATTTAATGCATAGATTATTTTTAAAATATATTGTATCTGCTTATGTTACCTTAACTAAAGCTGGGCAATCACGGCACAATATACTCCTTGGTGAGGTCACCCAACGAGAGGATCACTGACTTTGAGTCAACAATCCCAACCTAATTGTGGTCTATGCAGACCTGTTGTAATAAGACTGCATCAACATGCTATTGCTTCCCTTGCCTCATGGGATATGGCAGATATTCATTGGGCAGTCCCATAAATGAACCAATAAGTCCATGAGCCTGCTCATCTCTTTTACTCTCACTAGTAAACCAACCACAGGACTTCCAAGGAACATGCGGTCAATGTTTAGGAGTCTATGATAAAAGCCCAGTCGTAACAAAAAGACAGGATCCTGTTAACCAGAATATTGAAAGAGTCAAGTGAGCACCAGGAAATAGATTCCCCCATGTAAGTGCAAAGTGGCAATGACTGTAAGTAGGCAGTAAAGTGTTCTGTTCCAGTACTACTCTGCTTTACATAATATTTCAAAAGGTTTTGGCGAATATTCAACATTTTATTCTGAAAATAGTATCCCTTTAAAGGCAGTAGAAACAAACCTTTAAGTGCCTCTACTGAGAGTTCCTATCAAGCTATATCTGCTTGGAATTAGTTCTCTATACTAAGTACCGTATATACGCCGACCCGAGTATTAGCCGAGATACCTAATTTTACCTACGAAAACTGGGAAAACTTATTGACTTGAGTATAAGCCTAGACACAACTACAGCCCTGTCTCCCAGCAGCGCACGTTCCGCCAAAGCGACCCCCCCCCAGCGATCAACCGGACTTCTTTGCAAAGTTGATGGTGACAGATTACTGTGTGCATTGTCCCACTGTCCCATTACCATGTGCAGAGGGTGCTGTGTGATATTGCCATCACTGTTAATCTTTCGTATAACCAACAGAGGGAGCTGTGTGATATTGCCATCACTGTTAATCTTTCGTATAACCAACAGAGGGTGCTGTGTGATATTGCCATCACTGTTAATCTTTCGTATAACCAACAGAGGGCGCTGTGTGATATTGCCATCACTGTTATTCTTTAATATAACCAACAGAGGGTGCTGTGTGATATTGCAGTCACTGTTATTCTTTCATATAACCAACAGAGGGCGCTGTGTAATATTGCAGTCTCTCCCCAAGTGAACTGTTGGTATAGGAATGATTAAAAGTGACTGCAATCTCAGCTACTGCCCGCTGACTCCAGTATAAGCGAGGTAGACTTTTCAGCAGATTTTGGATGCTGAAAAACTCGGCTTATACTCCGTACTGCTGATGAGTTATGAGTGTTATGCAAAAGGTTAGTGCTCATTGGAGTATCTGTAAATATCAGTCAAAGAACTGTACAGCCCCCTTGATTTACAGTCTCTCTAGTACATTATCACAGTGACATATACTGTATATATATATATATATATATATTTATATATATATATATATATATATAAATATACAGTATATATATATATTATAGGGCCCTGTATGTCTTGTGCACTTTAATTGGATCCACAGTCTGATCCCTTTAGGCCAACATTCAAAATGGCAAGTTTCTATAGCGTCCATTACTCAACATATGTTTCTGAAATTAACCGAACCATTAGCCACCCAAGCCTTACCTCTTCAGCGAACACAAGCTTTCGTATGCTCCGTAAACAATGCGACTGCGTGTGTGTTGGACGCCTGAGCTCAAGGTTGGAAAAACAGCGGACCAGTGTCTTGAGATGACAGTAAATTGCAGCAACTGTCACTCTGCACATAAACAGGCTTTAATCTGTGCAAATGAGGGGTAGTTTGCATACCATGTAATTGCGCTGCATATTAGTCTCAGGGCTAGGAATAAGGAAATTGACTTTTTGATGAACGTCAACAATCCGCATTAATCTGTTCATGTTTGTCTGAGCTGCAGACTGAGAACATGAATATGAACCTATAAGGGTTAGTTCACACGAGGAGATTTTGTCGCAGATAATCTCCCTGAACTGCCTCAGTGTGTCTTCCCAAAGGCTATAATGAAAAGTCGTGTGTGCTTAGCGCAGCCTATGGGAAGACACGCTCGTGTCTCCTCGTATGAACTAACCCTAAATCTGGGAGAAATTATGATTTTCTGTCTGGTTCTTTGTTGGTGGGTTTTTGTCTCAACTAAGCTGCTGCTGTCTCTCTTATTGCTTTAAATTGGAAGTGTAAGCAAATGTACGGATATGTGTGGATAAGGGTGGCTGACTCAATGCATTTCCTTATATTGAACATTGCTTTCAAGATAAATTGTGTGTGATAGCCAATGGATTTGGGTAGACTATGGGGAGGTGCAGTGGAAGTTGATTATAACTGCAGAACACAGATCTGTGTGTGGATACAACTGACACCATTTGGGACCACTGGGATTAAAAATTGGAAAGATTGAAGTACATCCAGGGGCACATTTACTAAGGGTCGAACATTGAAGGTTAATTAACCCTCGATATTCGACCATCGAAGCAAAATCCTTCGAATATTGAAGTCGAAGGATTTATCGCATTTAGTTCGATTGAAGGAAAAATCGTCCAATCGAACAATTAAATCCTTCCAATCGAACGATTCAGAGGATTTTAATCCATCGATCTAACGATTTTCCTTCGATCAAAAAAAGCTTAGAAAGCCTCTGGGGAAAGCATTGGTGCTTGGTAGGTTTAAGGTGGCGAAGTAGGTAGTCAAAGCTTTTTTTAAAGAGACAGTACTTCGACTATTGAATAGTCGAGCGATTTTTAGTTCTAATCGTTCGATTTGAAGTCATGGTCGAAGTAGCCAAAAAAACCTTCGAAATTCGAAGTATTTTTCATTCTAATCCTTCACTCGAGCTAAGTAAATGTGCCCCCTAGCGTCCCTACTTCCTTACATTTTACTAATATATAGTCATGGTGTTCATCCATCTCTCCAAACAGGATTAACAAATGCAGTTTCATTTGAAAGTCATCCCTTGTAGTTGCCCTTAAGTAAGAGGGGGCAGATCTCTTTGTTTGGGCCTTTTAATAATGTCTTGTGTAATCAGTCGTACGTAATCTAATTCTGTCTGCTGTGTGAGCCTCAAACCCGGGAGCTGCAGAATATGGCTCGATCAAGCAGATTGTGCGTTCATTTATAAGCCAAAACATTACATTAACATTAATAAGATCATGTTTGGATTAATATAGCCAGCTAATTTGTGAAGATGATTTTTCCTTTTTTTTTTTTTTTTTCTTGCTGCTTCTAGAATTTGAGGATAATAGTGTTTTCAGTGCTAAATATTTTATAATGTTCTTATTAACGCCGGCAAAATGCAAGATTTAATTAGCAAAGTAATGATGCGAATATTTCCTTCTGTATCTGCGCCGTACCTGTTTCCAGTAAAGGATGAGACTAATATGGTCATCTGTTTGTTTATTAATACAAAGAAACAAGCGTTTATAATAAGCTTTAAAGGAGATCTAAACCCTAAAAATGAATGTCTAAAAATGCCATATTTTATATACTGAACTTATTGCACGAGGCTAAAGTTTCAGCTTGTCAATAGCAGCAATGATCCAGGACTTCAAACTTGTCACAGGGGGTCACCATCTTGGAAAGTGTCTGTGACACTCACATGCTCAGTGGGCTCTGATTGGCTGTTGAGAAGCTAAGCTTAGGGCTCGTCACTAATTATCCAGCAGAAAATGAGCTTCCCTGGCTGTAATATAAACTGATGCTACAGGTTTGCTGATTATTAAATTCTGATGCTAATTGCACTGGTTTCTGTGCTGCCATGTAGTAATTATGTGTATTAATTACTAATCAGCCTTATATTGTAACATTTCTATTCTATGTGTACTGTATTTTGTGAGTGGGTCCCTAAGCTCAGTAAGTGACAGCAGCACAGAGCATGTGCAGTGAATCAGCAGAAAAGAAGATGGGGAGCTACTGGGGCATCTTTGGAGACACAGATCTTTACTGCTAAAGGGCTGTGGTTGCCTAGGGCTGGTACAGAAGCCCAAAACATAATATACAACAGTTCTAGCTGCTTCTTTATTTAGGCTTTAGTTCTCCTTTAATTAATTTAATTGCTCATTGGAACGGTGTAGCATCTCCCATTGCCATTTGTTTCATGGTGTTTTGTGAAGCCCATGGAAGTGCTGCAAGTATTATAAGAACTGCTTCTTATGACAGATATATAACCGGTACAATCACTTGCTGATCAAATTTCAGTGTGATGTTTGGTTTCCTTCCTACCTACATGCAGAGCCAAAAAAAAGCCCTAGGAAGCGAAAACTATTTTGGGAGCAACGATGTTCTGTTGAGTTGCAAAAGCTCAGTTTGCCTTGGGCAGATGATCAAATAGAAACTTGCTCAGCCCGATCGGCTACTAAGTGTTTCAAAAAGATTCCGTCAGGTTAATCAGAATTGTTATTTCCATTTGGATTGTTGACTCCTATTTGCTTGCGTTGCTTGTAGCCCAATTATTCCGAGAGCCATCCGTTTAAATGTCAGCACATGGCCAATAGAACCCCCCCTCAAAGTTAGTGAAGCCATTTCCCCTACAATAATCTTAATTAAAGACGATATTTTGTCAGTTTATACATTGTTTAGCTTGTCTCGTTGTCAAATAGAGGGCAAACGCTTGCTCCATTTTTGTGTTATTAAAATGTGGTCTTAGGCGAGTGATATTTCTCTTGTGGTATTTCTCCGTGTCATATAGCTGTCAACATGGTGAATCACACAAATACCACCAGACTCTGACATTTCATTTCTAATAGGTGTTTTGATAAATTGACCAAATGCTTTTTGCTGTCTTATTTCCATTTGCACTTAGTCCAGAATTGGCTATAAATGTTGAGCGGCTCTCGGATTTAAAGAAGCTGCAGAGTTTCCACTGGAAGAACGTCTGGAACACATTTTTATTTCACAAAGAACATTTATCTTTTAACAACATAATGATATATACAGTGCAGTGCCATAAATAGGCAGAGGCCAGGTTGTTGAGTGTGCTTTTTGTTCGTTTATAATCCCCTACAAATAGAGGCCCATTTATCAAAGATCGAATTTCAAATTCATGTGAATTTTTTTAAATTCGACTGGGAGGTTATTTAAAGGAAAACTATAGCCCCCAAACAATGTAGGTCTCTATAGAAAGATATTGCATAAAACGGCTCATATGTAAAATCCTGCTTCACGTAAATAAACCATTTTCATAATAATATACTTTTTTAGTAGTATGTGCAGTTGGGTAATCATAAATAGAAAATTGCCATTTTAAAAAATAAGGGCCGCCCCCTGGGATCGTAGGATTCACTGTACTCACAAACATACCAACAAACCATACATGTTAGGTCACATGAGCCAATTAACAGACAGAGTTCTGCCTTTTGCTTCCTCACTTCTTCCTGTTACAGTTGGAGCTGCAGTATTTCTGGTCAGGTGATCTCTGAGGCAGCACACTGACCATCACAAAATGGTGGCTCAATGCAAAAGATGTAAAAGGGCAATATTTACTTAAATATATATTCCAGTTTGGTAAGATTCTTTAATATACCACTTAATATGATATGAACTATCTGTTGCTTAAGTGTTCATTTTGGGGGTATGGTTTTCCTTTAAGAAAAAGTTTGAATGTCTAATATTCGATCTATTGTTGGTTTCTGACGCGAAAATTCAAAATTCATATTCATTTTGTACGAATCCAGATTTTCTCCCGAATGTCATTAAGGCTATTAACATCTCCAAATGGCTCAACTGACCTTTGCCATTGACTTGTAAATGAACTCGCCAGGTTTTAGGCGGTGAATATTCAAATTAGGACTGATTCCATGGTCGAGGTGTGATAAATCTCATATTCTAATTTATATTCGAACAGGGGATTAAAATTCAAATGTGTGAATTATGTCACTGGAAATTTCTAATTTACTCTTTGACCCTTGATAAATCTGCCCCATAAAGTTCTCCTTGTTTAGCCAAAGATCTGCAAGCCTACAAAGACCTGCAAGCGGCAACACAACAGTGTGGTCGCTGTTCACTTCTGATCAGGGCTATGGCTGGGAGGTGTGCAGAGTCCTTTTCCTTACTGCCTCCAACAGACCTTTTAGTGTTGGGTCCTCTGAGGTTCCTTTAAATTTGCTCATCTAAATGCCACCATTGGCCCACATGACCCACCATAAACCCATATATATTGCACTGGTAGTATTGTGCAGCTGTGGTTACAATCCGAACCCTCTCCTTTTCATTGGTTAACCATTGTCTGATTCCTTGGGCCTCTCAAAATTGTAGCAGAGGAAGAAACGTTAGATGTGTTTTGATAATTTCTCATATTTCAGTATCGCAGATGTTTGGCTGTGTGACATGGGAGAGAGGACAATTGTACATCTATCTGGATATATCTTTATTTCAAGAATGTCCCACCTGGGCCCCCAACTGTTATTGAACTGAAACTTTCCATAACATTATTGGGAGATGACGGAAATCATAGTTAAACAAGAGCTGAATGGCATCGGGGTCAATGTCCCCAAAGGATAAGGAAAAGGAAGTTGGGCTTCACTGGAGACATCTGACTAATGTTACACTCTTATACATTTGGGAAAGGACCGTTATTTTCATGATAATATCATTTTTATCAGATATCCTACCCTTGGGCATGAGATTTTTGCCTTGGCTTCTTTTGGAATTTATATGCAGATCAGCACTATTAACTGATGCGTTTTGAACAAAAAAAAAAAAAAAATGTTTTCCCATGACAGTATCCCTTTAACTAAACCTACTAGAACAGGGTTTGTTATATACCATATTAGGTTTCTGACAAATGTACTTACAACAGACCTGCACTCAGGTTGGCTTGGGTTATTAAGTTTAACCAGTGCAGCATTTACAATTCCAGGCCAAGTTCTGTAAGTGGAAACAAGGTTCATTTTCCTTCTGAAATGCATCATATTAAGCATGTAAACCTGTTCTAAATAGGAAGTAAATCCATGCAAATCCCATCTGACGTTCCGCGGAGCAAGAAAAATGAAGTGCACGCTTCCAACAGGTGCTGAGACGCCAGGCTAGTATTGTCCGAATTCCCACAGTGAAGTCAGACAGCTGCTAAGACAGCAGCCACAGAAAGGAAGTTTTGGATTGTGTGTGAGGCCATCCATCTATCAGGCGGCTAATTATTAATCTTAATTTAGCCCAAATTTTCTCTTGGGCATAGCCCCCTAGTGGGTTTCTTTTCTTCCTCTTGGTTTGTATATTTCCATAGGCTCTAATTCACTAATTTAAGTGTTTTTTGTTTTTGTTTTTTTGTATCATGCCTGCGATTAATTTTCTGTTAATACAGCGATCAAGGTATTTGATCGCTTCCCGCCAGCTAGAATGTAAATCGCCAGTGGGATGGCACTCAACGCGATTCGTTTTCCGAAGCCATCCGAAGTTTTCTTGTGAGACAACTTCTGGCGACTTCGGAAAACAAAGCACTCTGAGTGCCATCTCACTGGCGATTTACATTCTAGTCGGCGGGAGGAAGTTTGGGGAAATTAGTCGCTCCGAAGAAGAGGAGATTTGTCGCCGGGCGACTAATCTCCCTGAATCTGCCTGTGTGCCCTGACCCTTAAGAGGTTAACTGTGGAAACAGAGAAATATGGCTGCTCATTTATCTTCTTTAATTGTTTACCTGTAATTATGGTTAGTGGCTGGTGTGATTATTCATGGCAATCCTCACATATCTGCCACATTGTCTAAGGGCAGGACTCCACGGACGATTCCACTGCGATCCGACGCGATGCGCAAAAACGCAGGCGTCACATCGGATGCAACGGGAATAAGGTAATTCTATTGTCGGATCGTGTCGCAGCATTGATGCGACACGGCACGACTGTCGGATGCAGATGGTACACACTGCGTGTGCATCCTACAGTCGTGCCGCATCAACCTGCGTTTTTGCGGCGGAATCGTACGTGGAGTTCTGCCCTTAAATGTGGTGATTTAGGCTGCCAAACCTGGTGCTTTGCCAGTAATTGCTCAGTGTTGATTTTTGGCAGGGTTTTCTAGCAGATTTCAAAGCCACTTCAAGCCTTTTGGGCAACAATGTGGTTCTCTGATCCCTGTATGAAGTATCTTCTAATAATGAACTCTGTAGCCATGTAAAGAAGAATAAACAAGCCACAAAGGCTCTCCCATTGGTTGCCAAGAGTTTGCTTTATCACTTTAGCACTGAATAAAGCCAAAGTCAGGGAATGACCATGTTAGAAATCTTTTCAGGACAATATTGTAAGGTGTGAAGCCTAATCTATCTATGCGAGAGAACAATAATGGGCTCTTGTTTATCCAGAAAGTGAAAAGTTCATTGGAGTCCCCCCACCTCCACCATGTTGATTTTACTTATCTGAAATATGCAATGTAGGTGAATTACTAGCAATGCAGAAGAAATCCTAATTTATTGTGGTTTCACCTGAAAGGGAGAATCGTTCAGAAGTGATATTTAGAATGGATGTCAAGATGAATTACCAGATTTCTCAAGTGAAATGATGGAGCTGTGATTTCTATAGAATTCATGAGAAAGTAAAAGCCATTTGTTATAAAGTAGCTAGGAAAGATAATACCTTGAAAGGCCGAATTAATCCAACTGAGGGACTTCCAGCCTTGCCAAGTAGATCTCCAGGTATTAATTCTAACAATTTCTGTTTGCAAAAAGAGGCCACTTTCCCTGACCAGGTGGATCTGAAATGGTTATAGGCAATAATGTGGCCCCTGGTGTCAGTATATGAGATAATTAGATGATAGTCACCATGCATATTTCAATTGTGTGTTATCCTGCTATTCTCTGTTTAATACAGTCCCATAAACTGAGCAGGCTTTCTTTTTTTTTTTTAATTAACAATTTTTGAGGTTAACAGCATCTCCTATATACAAATAGGAGAACTTAAAAAAGAGAGAAAGAGAAAAGGAGAGGAGGGGGGAGGGGAGTGTTGGAGAGCTGGCAATTTAACTTTAGTACTTGTACATAGTGAGCAGTAATCAACCCATAATTTCAATATATATATATATATATATATATATATAGACGTGTACATATATGCATACACATATATATGGACGTATACATGCCTACAACCCGTCGATTTTTTTTGCAGAAATCCGAAATCCGAATTTTAAAGACTTGCAAATAGATATATATGTATATGTATACCCATGTCTTAATCAGCATTCATTGTCTCTTATTGTCCAAGATTGAGCTGGAAGTATGTACGCTCATATAGCTGAATACACTCAACTTCAGCCTTTATTTCAGCATATGTGGGGAGAGAGGCCTTTTTCCAGTTCCTTGCTATTTAGGACCTACTGGCTAGTAACAATTGAGTTAGAATTCTCCTAGTTTGTTTGTCTCTCCGATCTGGGTCATATCCTAACAGTGCTAGTGCTGGGTTGAGCTTGATGTGAGGGTCCGCAAATTCTTTTATAAGTAAGTTCACTGCCTTCCAGTACTGTGTTGCAGTTGGGCATGACCACCATATGTGTAGCATGGAGCCTGTTTCTTCCTGACACCTCCAGCATAGTTCGGACGTGTTTGGAAAGGCTTTGTGAATTTTATCCGGGGTCATGTACCACATGTACATTATTTTTATGGTCAGCTCATGGTGGTTTAGTGCTTGTGAGTGTTTGGCTGTGTTTAGGAACAGTTGGTTCCATAGATCTGCAGGTAATGGTAATTGTAAGTCCTTTTCCCAGTGTACTAATGCCAGTGGCATTTTCTCCGCATTGTTCTGTAGTAGTAGGTTATAGATAGTTCTGGTTCCTTTCTTTTTAAAGTGAGCAGGCTTTCATTAATCGGGCATTCGTTTTTTATACAAGTGCCACTTTGAGGACAAACATTTGGCTGGAGGCCCCTTAGCTCATAGCAATGGTTCTAAGTAGCGATGTTTCATTTTCTTGCTGGTTATACTGTCCTTCGGGTTGGGGGGCATGATGATGCCGCAGGGTGGTGAAATGGGTGGGCTGGATGGGGTTAATGGGTGGATTGGGCTTGAAAATGAAATGCTCAGGGTAGAGGAAGGCCTATTTGTTATAAGTAGTGATGGGCGAATAAATTTGGCAGGTGCAAATTCGCTGGGAACTTCCGCATTTCACCAGCTGGCAAATAAAGTCACGAAACTGCCGCAAAATTTGCTGGCGGTCAAAGAATTTTGGACGTGCGTCGGAAAAGTCGCTCGCATCAAAACCGTCACGCGTCAACATTATTTGGATGCCCATTAACCCAGTGTCAAAACTGGCGAAGGCAGCAAAAGTCACGTTTTGGCGAACCTTAATTAGCCCCTAATGAATTGGCCTTAACAGATTGGAGAAAATGTAGCTTCTGATCTCCAGAGGGGCACGGCTTCATATAAACAATGAATAATCCCTGTGAACTGCTTCTTAAAGGGGACCCGTCACTTGAGAAAATTGTTCAAAATCAGATTTTATCACTTTTGTCAAGCAAAATAAACTTTAATAACACTATATAAATTATTTGAATTTTGTTTTTGTTCTGGAAATTAATAATTATATCAAGCAGGCAACAGCCATTTTGTGGACACTGTTATTAAGGCAAGCCTTGTGTCATCTCAGAATCTTGTTTGTGCTCCAGAATGGGGGACCTGATGTCCATCCCCATGTAATGATTACACAATTAAATGGTAAAGAGAGAGGGGGGATGTGGGGAGAGCAGTGACATTTAGGAAGTGCTGAATGGAAAGTGAAAGTAATTGTCTGCCCCACCTCTATACCTAAGGCATAGAGGAGGGGCAGGCAATATTTGATTGACAGCTGAGATTTTTAAATGAGTTTACAGCAGCTATGAATGTTTTAATAAAAAAAATAATTTGGATTTCATGTTTAATTTGAAAAGGAGCTTTTTATGTCTGGGTCCACTTTAATATTTCATTGCATAAAAGAACTACCCAGTCGGGCGGGGGCAAACTTGGCCCCTGCTCCCCCAATTGGTGCTCATAGCTTCATCTTATATCTTGAACGACGAGCCCAAACTCAAGGAGGAAAAAAAAAACCAATGTTAATGATTTCAATATATTTCAGAGGTTCTTCCAGCATTTTTGTAACCTTGCACAGAAGAATTCAGCAATGCCAGTGAATCATAAATATGTTTTGTTTCATTTGCAAGTCATTTGTCTGAGCCCAGGCGGTGGAACGATTTTCTGAGGAGGTCAGTCAGCCAGTGAATCCTTACACTGACAGTAGGCGCCGTGCCCTGTGTGCGTGCGTCTACCCTTGACGGCAAATATCAGCCGCGGCAGAACCTGTTTTTATTCTTAATATCCTTTTTTTTTTTCCAGTTTCTATAATGAATTCTTTGGTGGAAAAATTAACATCAACACTTTTAACGGAGGTTTTACTTTGCATATGCAAGAGCTCATTTATTCTGCTCTCGAAAGAAATATTCCAAATCAGGGACTTTGTTTTTGGGATGTAAATAGGCTGATTTTCTTAAATCAATCAACATAATGAGACCTCTCACAGTCATCAAGCATCTAGCCAGTAGGCTTAGCAATGGCATTTGAACCTTTTAAGTGTGTAATCCTGACACGGTAATAGTGACAAGAATAAATGAGTTTTAAATTTGCCTTTATTCTGCAGAGCAAACGCTTGCATCTCCATACCGAAACCATTTCCACTCAGAGCTTTCTTAGCTCAGTTCAACAACACTCATTTGTTATATGATTACACAAAAACACGGTGGCCTCCTCTCACATCTCAATGACATCCCTAAAATATATATATGTATATGCAGCTTTGCAGAGCCTATTAGTCATGTAATAGATACATACTTTAGGCCTATGCAGGAGTTATTGTTTTTATTTTTTGACCAATCACGCAGCATTTAAGCTCCCAAAAGATCTACTGTCAAAATGAGTAAATTCGGTCCTAAAGTAAAAATAAACTTGGAGAGCAGCGAACGCATTGATAGATTAGTTTAAATCATTTACTGTTAGAGTAGCCCATTATGTGCTAGGAGTTGGGTTGAGGTGGGGCTTGTAGGTTTACATCACTGCTATTCAACATTTCTAACATATCTGCTAAGCTACATAATCAAGGGGCAGATCAGATTTAAATCATAATGTGCATAGACATCTGTGGAGCCCGTGAATACTGTGCTGCCCATAAAAAATTGCCTTGGAGGCCTATATCCTAATCCAAGACTAATTTGTTAGGCTAGCATGCCTCTCAAATGAACCTCTCTTAGGTGGACAGTCCTGAGTTGTGGATTAAAAAAAAAATCTACTTGCTTTTTTGGCAGTTGACTGGTTTATGAAGTGGACTTTGACATGATTTAGACCAGGAACAGGGTCTAAAATGCTTTGATTTTAGTTTGGGAATATCGAAGAAGAATTGAAGAATGATTTACTTCTTGACCGAGGGATAGCTTTCAGATGTTGACATTCATGACGATCCCTTTAGCTTCTCTTTCAAATTAACCTCTTTTAAATGGACAGTCCTGAGTTGTGGATTAAAAAATACTGCTTTCATTTTGGCAATTGGCTGTTTTTTGATGTGGAATTTACCATGATTTAGACCAGGGACAGGGCCTTAAATGCTCTGATTTTATTTTGGGAATATTGAAGAATGATCTAGTGTAAGAGCCTGTAAACTGGTTCATCCCTTGGCTCTCAACTTATTCTACTGCTTCCAATGTTAATGGTTTAATACATCTGGTTTATTAAGCATGTTTTTGATCTTTAGACACACCAAAGTTGTACTTCTTGATGGAGGGAGCCATATTGGCACCAGTGACCAGTAGCCTTATGTGCAAATAGCTTTCAGATGTTGACAGTCATGACAATTCCTTTAGCTTCTTTTTTCAAATGAACCTCTTTTAGATGGGCAATCCTGAGTCGTGGATTAAAAAATACTGCTTTCTTTTTGTCAATTTTCCGGTTTTTGATGTGGAATTTACCATGATTTAGACCAGGGACAGGGCCTAAAATGCTCTGAGTTTAGTTTGGTAATATTGAAGAGTGATCTAGTCTAAGAGCCTGTAGACTGGTTCATCCCTTGGCTCTCAACTTGTTCTACAGCTTCCAATGTTAATGGTTTATTAGATCTGGTTTATTGAGCATGATTTTCATCTTTAGATGCACCAAAGTTGTTCTTTTTGACAGAGGGAGCCATATTGGCACCAGTGACCTGATGTGCAAATAGCTTTCAGATGTTGACATTCATTTAGCGTTCTCTTTGATACTTTAAGCTTTTAGGAAAAAGGAACATTAATGCTCACTATTTCTTGATAAAGTTTCTTGGTTGTGTCCTGCCAGTGACAAATATCTTCCACATGAAAGGGGTTATCTTACACTCCTATTTATTTTTCTGAAAGCTGCGAGGCATGACAGATGTAAACGTACTCTTAAGTATATACAATTTGTCCTTGACTTTATAGGCATCTTGGATGATGGAATGGTCGAAGCCCAAATGCAATAACTCACACTCCCTGTCCTGTAAAGATTGATATTATTTTGAAAATACACAAACGATTCCTCAAAGCTAAAAAAAAAACTTCTTCTTGCACATCATAGAGACTCCTCTGACCTCTGCTCCTTGAGGCATGGAGAAGCGTTGCGCCACAGAACTCTAACAACCTAAGTTCCACATTGTTAAATATGTGTTAGTTATCTGCCAGCCTTGTCTCAAATGGAGATCAGGTCATTGTTGCAGATTTATAAAGTGTGTACCTGTAAATGGGTGACATTGAAAATATAATGCAGCAGCCCTTGCTGGTTATATTTTGGCCCAGTTCATTTTACTACGCGCCTTTGCAGCTGTGTAGACCAGGATTAAAGGAGGAGGTAAGGTCACTGTGGGTGATAAGTAGTTAGGCTTCCCTTGGCTGGTGCTTCAATACCGGTTCTAGTAGAAGACAGCAGTGAGGCTATACCTATTGCATTTTTTAAAGAAGAGGAGCATCAACCAGGTGTAACAGGTAATCTGCTAGAATGACTGGAGGATGTCTAACATGATGTCATGATGTTCTCCTTTTAGGTGGTCATCCACCAATACTTGACAGTATCTGCCTGCAATAACCATCCATCCATAGCACAAAGATATTGGCTGTTAAGTGCTGCTGCCAAACCCTATGAGGCAGGTTTTCTTAAAGGGATACTGTCATGGGGAAAAAAAAAAAAATTTCAAAATGAATCAGTTAATAGTGCTACTCCAGCAGAATTCTGCACTGAAATCCATTTCTCAAAAGACCAAACAGATATTTTTATATTCAATTTTAAAATCTGACATGGGGCTAGACATTTTGTCAATTTCCCAGCTGCCCCCAGTCATGAGTTGTGCCTGCACTTTAGGAGAGAAATGCTTTCTGGCAGGCTGCTGTTTTTCCTTCTCAATGTAACAATGTGTCTCAGTGGGACATGGGTTTTTACCATTGAGTGTTGTTCTTAGATCTACCAGGCAGCTGTTATCTTGTGTTAGGGAGCTGTTATCTGGTTACCTTCCCATTGTTCTTTTGTTTGGCTGCTGGGGGGAGGGGTGATATCACTCCAACTTGCAGTACAGCAGTAAAGAGTGACTGAAGTTTATTAGAGCACAAGTCACATGACTTGGGGCAGCTGGGAAATTGACAATATGTCTTGCCCCATGGCAGATTCCAAAATTGAATATTAAAAAAAATCTGTTTGCTCATTTGAGAAATGGATTTCAGTACAGAATTCTGCTGGAGCAGCACTATTAACTGATTTATTTTGAAAAAAAAATTTTTCCCATGACAGTAACCCTTTAAGGCTAAACTGGCATGCAGACATTTAAATCACATTTTTCTACGTTATTATTTCAGGACACCAACACAAAAGGCGTTCAATTTAGTTTTTTTTTGTAAAGCAGCAGATTTACTGCCAAAGGCACCCAGTTGAGACACCACCAGAATCAGAAATGTAGGTGTTTGCGTGAACGACTTCTTTGACAACAATCACTTTTGTGTGTGAGATAAGTGAGACATCACAAGGGCTGCTGAAGGAATGTGTATCTGATCTAAAAGAGTTTTGCCTCTGTGTATAACTAATTCCCTTTGCAATCCTGTGTCCTGCCAATTAGCCATGCAGCTTTTCTATGTTCTTCGATGATACTTCCTTAAGTTTCTATTGTGCTGATGAAACATTCCGAGGCCCACCGCTTATAAGCATGTCCATAAACCCCACGCTTTTTTTAAACCATGCAAAATAGACCTACAAGCTAAATTGCTAACTGCTTGCTCTGGGATGAGATAGGCAGAATGAGATTAAGCTGCTTACTGCTGACAAGTCTATTGATCTGGGGAGAGAGCAGTTTTCCTGTCTGCTTGCAGTCGAATTTCTGTGTATAATAAGACTGTGCCCTTGTTTATGTGGAACTGGGGATTCCGAGCATCAATTACTTTAGGAAAGCAGTGTCAAGGGAAGATAAGGTTAAGCTTCTCCTGGAAACCAAACACAATATTCGCAGCACAAAAACCATGACATACTTCTCGACAGAACTCAATATCCATGTCTGTGTAATTGCTCTTCTGCCATATTCTTTAGCATTTAGGCTATACAGATGTCCGATCGAACAAGATGTAGGAGATATTTAGGTGGACTTTAATCTCTTGTGACCTTGTGTCCCTCGCCAGAGCTCAGTGGTTATCTCCCCTGGCTCCAGTACATTTCATGGCTTTGCACTTCTGTTACTCTATCAGTTCACTGGTGAGTTCAATAATTTGTTTGTGTGTCCTGTAAACAGTGCGTCGCCGAGATTAGGAGCTTGTTTCTCCCTGCTGTTTCCTGAAAATAACTTCTGAAATTGGTTCGGAATTTGCAGACCTTGTTAAAAAGTCCACACTTTGGCGGTGGAGATTATTTTATTTAACTTGTCATATCCAAGCCCTGCGTTTGTGCTTTTTTTTTTTTTTGTTTATTCAGTAAAAGAGGAATATTATTGAATGCAGCAAAAGGTGGGTGTGTAATGAGCCTCCAGCCAGAAATAAGACAGAAATCTGTTTGACTGTCTGATGGTCCTCTTGTTGGTCAATATTATTTCCTAAGCCAGGGATCCCCAACCTTTTTTACCCGTGAGCCACATTCAAATGTAAAAAACAGTTGGAGAGCAACACAAGCATGAAAATAGTTCCAAGGAGTGCCAATTTTGGGTCATAATTGGCTATTTGGTAGCCCCTATGTAGACTGGCAGCCCACAGGAGACTCTATTTAGTAGTACACATGTTTTTATGCAACCAAAACATGTCTCTAAGCCTGGAATTCAAAAATTGCTTTGAGGCCACTGGGAGCAACATCTAAGGGGTTAGAGAGCAATATGTTGCTCTTGAGCTACTATCGCTGCCCTAAGGGATCGGTCACACTGTAGTCATTCTTTCTGCTGGTTTAGATGGTCAATACTTTTATACTACTCATGATACTTGTGTTGGAGGAAAAGCCTGTGTAGCTCTTTTGCTGTGGAGTTGCTACGAACTGATCCCAGAACATTGATTTCTCTATAACACATTCATACATCTGGGAAAGGTGGGCCATAGCTTTATAATTACACCCAAACAGCAGTTATTGAGAGTGTGTGTGTGGCCCAGGAGCATCATGTCACTTTCAGTTAACATCCACTATGGGGAGAGTGTTGGGTGCAATTCTAAACATTCTATAGAAATTAAAAGCTGCTAAACGTTTCCACATTTCTGTGACATTAAGTGTATTAACCGCAGCCTGATTTACAGCGCTCCTTCCCCAAAGCAGTCAGTTATAAGAGCAGTATGGGAATATTTATGTAAAGTGCATGTTCTCACTCACTTAAGCTGCCTCATACACTAACTAGGGATGCACCAAATCCTGGATTCTGGATATTCAGCAGGATTCGGCAAATTCAATATGAAACCGTAAAACTACGCCACTATCGATTATTTGATTAAGGGGATTGAAATGTTTTTTCAGAGCGCATCAGCATATGCAAATTAGGGTTTGGATTTGGACCAGTCCTTCCTGAAAGATTAAAGGTGGCCATAAATGTAACAATTACGATCTTTCTTGGAAAAGATCTTTCCAAGAAAGATCGTTGGTTTCAATACACACGTGTAGAGCTGAATCGTCAGATATACAGGTATATATACGGGAAGAAACAATAGAATTCTACCTGTATCTGATGATTCAGCACTAACAATGGCCGATGGCCCTTCAAAGGCACCCGATGAAAATTTTCCGTCCAGCCGATCAACGAGCCGATATCCAAGTCTTCTGCCGATATCGGTCGGCTCTTTTTCCACCATACACGCAACGAATATCGGACGAAAATTTGTTTCGTACGATATTATCTGTGCGTCTATGGCCACCTTAAGAGTTCAACCAAATCCAGAAAATATGGTTCAACGCATTAACATCTGTCTTTAATAACGGTAGGGGAGTTAAGGCAAACAATACACGGGACACCCTATTTAGAATGTGTCAAGGTAGTAACATTTTTGGAAGTTTTTAGATTTTTCTAATTTTGTGTTTTTATAAAACTTCATCTTTTTTTACATCTGTGATTTTCCACACCTTCCTGTGTTTTGAAAGAATCTTGAACCTCAACTTCAACCAAAATATCGTTGCACTTAATTCTCTTGCTCAGATCTGGGAAAATCCTACTGCTTAGTGAAGGGAGAAAAGCAACTGCTTTTGGGCACAGCGGAAAAGCAATTATTGATATTTTATTACCCTTCCTTAGTTTTGCCAGTCTGAGTCTAGTTGCATTTTTACTACTTTCTATTTCAATACTACATCAATAATGATATTGAGAGCGCCCCAACTTGGCCAGGGTTTTTGGAAGAATGTTTGGTTCCGATTTTTATGCATAAGTCCAACGGAATGAGCTCATCCCTGGTGAAGGTAGTAAATGTTACTATAGGTATGGGACCTGTTATTCAGAATGCTTGGGACCTGGAGTTTTCCAGATAACGGATCTTTCCGTAATTCGGATCTTCATACCTTAAGTCTACTAGAGAATCATTTAAACGTTAAATAAACCCAATAGGCTGGTTTTGCTTCCAATAAGGACTAATTATATCTTCGTTTGGATCAAGTATTTTTATTACAGAGAAAAAGGAAATCCTTTTTAAAAATGTGGATTATTTGGATAAAATGTAGTCTACGGGAGATGGCCTTTCTGTAATTTGGAGCATTCTAGTTTCCGGATAATTGATCCCATACCTGTACTTAAACACTTTCTATTATGCTACTGGCCTAAACCTCCCAGCAAGCTTGCTCTCCCATTTACTTTGGGTACATATGGACAACTGGAAATCTCAGATACTGATCACATCCTTATCTGGATTCCTCCCAATGAATGTTAAAGGAGCTACGGAGGCATTTTATTGCCAATAGATTAGCTGCAATAGTGCAAGCTAGAATGCTATATTTATTCTGTAGAATGTTTTACTATACCTGAGTAAAAAGCTCTAGAAACTCTCTGTTTGTTTAGAATAGGAACTGCAGTATTAACATGGTGTTACATCACTTCCTGTCTGAGTCTAGCCCTGCTCTGGGCTCAGATTACAGTAGAGAAGGGAGGGGGTGGGGAAGAGGAGCAAACTGAGCATGCTCTTGCCCAGGGCAATGAGGTTTAAGCTAAAAACAGGAAGTCTGATACAGAAGCCCATGAGTACACAATAGAAGGAAAGAAATGCTGTGTTTCTTTTGACAGGGGACTCAGAGCAGCACTACTTTGGGGGTTTACTGGTATATTTAGATGGACCTTTCTGATAAGGATTACTTAGTTTTAACCTTTCCTTCTCCTTTAAGGGAAAATGAGTCCCTAATTGTAGCGCGACACAACGCTGGTCATCGGCGGAAACATATTTTCTCTCTCTATTACCGAGTGTGTTGCCATCACAGTATGCGCTGACCTGTAACACGTCCTCATACAGCAGGTATATAACCATTTCTAGAACGTCAACTTTCTCCATGCGCAATTGAAAAAGCTATTAACTACTTACTGCAGGGCACTCGTCTCACTTCTGCAGACAGCTTGTCTACATTAAATGAGTCTGCTCCATCTCCTCGTAACTCAGGCTTCTGTCTGCTGCGTACCTACGGACTGTGGGGAAATTGGAAGGCATGTTGTGTACAGCAAAAAAGTAGATTTATACAGTTCAGGGCCGGTTGACATTTAAAGCAATAAAATATCACCTGCTAATTTCACATTGTGGCCGTCTGGAACAATAAATTTATTTCCTGGAGCTAAAGTGTTAATAGAATTTTTCTGTCCATAAAGGCAAAGTGCTTTGCAGACATCCCTAAATGTGAAGCTACTTTAGTAATACATATTTAATATGTTTTCCAAACTAAGCTTTCACTTTTAGCCTTGTGTGAGCTTGCAATCGTCCAAGGCCGGCTGGAGCAACATTCACCATAGCCACGGCCATGACAATAGGAAACTGACGGCAATTAGACATTTCTATATATATGTTTGTAAGCAAGGTTACCTTTAAAAGTTGTACGAATTCTAAAATGATGACAGTTGCTACCACCATTGCCCGCAGTCCCCCGGTTGTGTTAGAATTCCCTTAAGGGCAGAGACACACACTCAGATTCGGGGAGATTAGTCGCCCAGCGACAAATGTCCTCTTCTTTGGGGTGACTAATCTCCCCGAATTGCCTCCCGCCAGCTACAATGTAAATCGCCGGCGGGATGGCAATTGGTGCGCAGGGGCGATCCTGGTAATTTTGCCGCCTGAGGCCACCTTCCTTTTGCTGCCCCCACCCCTCTCCACGGCACTCACCTTTTCAGTGCTCGAGTGGGTCGGGGGTGGTCCATGTTGCACCGGAGGGATTGGGGGTGGTCTACGTCGCTAGTGCAGAGAACGCGATTGTGCTCTCTGCACTAGAAGAGCCGAATTTCTGGGTTGAAAAGTGGAAATTTGGCTCTTCGTTACCAGGAGAGCAATTTTTGCTTCCCCTGGCAAACGGGGGCGCTGCCGCCTGAGGCGAGTGCCTCAACTCGCCTCATTGGTGGAGCGCCCCTGTTGGAGTGCTTCGTTTTCCGTAGTCGCCCGAAGTTGCCTCACAAGGAAAGTTTGGGCAACTTAGAAAACAACGTTGCCATCCTGCTGGCGATTTATATTCTAGCCGGTGGGAGGAAGTTCGGGGAGATTAGTCGTCCCGAAGAAGAGGCAACTTATCACAGGGTGAAGAAGCGAGCACTGGTGTTGTCTATGCTCTTATCTCCTGTTGTGGTTGTCAGTTTGGCTGCTTTATTGTGCTTGAGCACAAATACCAAAGCATCCTTCAGTGGATTTGTTGGCTGGTATTCAGAGAGCACAAGGCATGCAGGCAATCACAATCTTCTTTCAGCTTTAATTCCCATTCATTTTAAGTGGGATTCAGCTCCGCCAGGGATCGAGCTCCACTATTCAGGCACTAATAACCTGACAGGCTATGAGATATCCATGTATAATCACTGCTGAGTTCATCTGCAGCTCAGACAAGTAAAGCCACCCGATTAACTCAAAACAACAACAAGTTGCTGTACATTCTGTTCTGCTTTAGCTTCCGTGGATTAGGAACACTAGGTAAGGAAATTTCATTCTTCTCTCTTATTTTCAACGACTATCACATTTAAATTTTTGTTGCAGAATTTTCCGTATTTGAATTCTGCTTTAAGCACATAGTTGCCAGCTATCCTCACGCTCTCCGTGATATGACCCATTACCCCAGCAAGAACTGCTCCTGGAAATTATATTTAAATGAATATTTCATTTTAGTATTACAGATATAGGGCCTGTTATCCAGAATGCTCAGGACATGGGGTTTTATGTATAATAAGGTAAAATTGGTAATTGTTTAAAGGAACAGTAATGTCAAAAAATAAAATTGTTTTAAAGTAATGAAAATATAATGCAGTGATGCCCTGCACTGGTAAAACTGGTGTGTTTGCTTCAGAAACACTACTATAGTTTATATAAATAAGCTGCTGTGTAGCAATGGGGGCAGCCATTCAAAGGGGAAAAGGCTCAGGTTACACATCAGATAGCAAATAAGCTCTGTCTGTCTAAGGTATTATCTGTTATCCATTAGTTAACCTGTGCCATATAGCTGTTTTTCAATTTCCGCCATTGCTCCACAGCAGCTTGTTTATATGAACTATAGTAGTGTTTCTGAAGCAAACAGATCCGTTTTACCAGTGCAGGGCAACACTACATGATATTTTCATTACTTTAAAGCACTTTCATTTTTTTTTTGGTGTTACTGTTCCTTTAAGTACAAATGTGTAATTAATAATTAATACAGGTATCACAGTCCCAGCAAAATATTTTCCCTTTTTAATCATTTCATCAGCAGTTCAAGTTCTTTTTTTTTTCCCCCCTTCATGTTTTTGTCACAGAGCTCATTTCCATAATCATTTACTCTGCAATCCCGAAGCTCTGGTGGCCCCCCAACTGCTGACTTTAGAGCTGCGAGAAGGGCGGCAGCTGCTGTGCCCATGTTAAATCTGCTGCTTTGTTAAAAAACGTCACCTATTGAAATGGATTTTAGTCGCATGCTTTTGTTTTACCTGCGGTGGTGCCACCGAGAGCTAAATCGACAGCGAGTGGGGGCACCTTCTAAGCATATTATCCCATTTCTCTCTGAGCGTCACAATACAGATCGGTCACTCATGCATGCAAATAAAGACATCGAGACGCGGAATCAATTGCTCTTGTCAACAGAGGAAGAGGCTGAATATGGAGGATTATTAAATGTCTTCATTATGTGCCATTCCACTGTGTTCTAAATGTGTCTCTCTTCCTTTCTGTATATTTCTTCTTGATTTATACCCTTTCGAGGGTAGGTGGTAAAACAGTTCAGGTTTCCAGCTGTTCACTAATGAGAATCCCACTGACAGACACTGCTCGGGCTCCTCTAACTATTATTTTCTTGTTCATTTGGGGAGACTTGTTGGCAGAATTCTCACTAACACACTCGGAGTATAAAAGGCAGCGAGATATTTATGTGTACGAACGGCAATATATCAAGCAAGGGCGCTAATGGAGTACCAATGGTGAAAGCAAAGGTTCTCTTATTTCTGTCTGGTAATTGTATTTTTATTGTGAAAAGATCTGCCTAACTTGTTATAGGGTAACTGAGACACGGCTGTCCTGCCATTGAGGAACTAAAACCCTATCAGTTTAAAGGAATAATGTCACCCATTTGAAAAAAACATTTGTGTCTCGTCCTCAAGATCCATTTTTATGGGGTGTTTCTACATTTTTTTTCAGTTTGGCTTAGGGATGTACCGAATCCAGGATTCAGTTTGGGATTTTGCCTTTTTCAGCAGGATTCGTATTCGGCCGAATCCTTCTGCCCGGCCGAACCGAATCCTAATTTGCATATGCAAATTAGGGGTGAGGAGGGAAATCGCATGACTTTTTGTCACAAAAACAAGGAAGTAAAAAATGGTTTCCCCTTCCCACCTCTAATTTGCATATGCAAATTAGGTTTCGGTATTCAGCCGAATCTCTCGCAAAGGATTCGGGGGTTTGGCCGAATCCAAAATAGTGGATTCAGTGCATCCCTAGCTTGTCGGCTGCTTCAACTTTTAGCTCCAGGTTACTTTGATGTAATGGAAGTTAGGTTGCTGCCTGTGTTCCCCTACACAACTGGGTAGTAACCAAACCTCCTGAGCATCTTAAGCGAGTAGGGCTTTCAATTTTGTACATTTAAAAGAAATGTGACATCCTTAAGACAAAGTTCTAGGAGTTCTGGGGATAATTTACAATTATTTTTTAAATGTTCCTTTAAAGCTTAGCGAGCATATCCATATGGCCTCTTCTTCATCCAGAGTTGCATTAACAGGTTATCACCACCAATTCCTGAGCTCTTTCTTTTCTGAAGAAAGAGTATCAAAGCACCACCAATGGACAAAGAGAACATTTCCTGGGACTTTAATATGAGACTCAACCTACCCTGTTTTTAATTCACATAAGAATCACTCTGTTTGGGGGGGGGGGAGAGGAAAAGAGTTAAAAGAATATATTATATATTTCTAAAATTTTCAAATTGATAAAGAAGAAGAACCTCATCTGAGGACAAAATGAATTACATACAGACACCAGGGGCCCACCATAAAACCTTAGACCAGGGGTCACTCTCAGTACTATTATTCTTCATCTCCACAATCAACCTCTATTCTCCTAGTCTAGTTTTCTTTACATACTATAATCTTTTATTCCATCTATTTAGACTCTTTGTTCTCATAGAAATAGGGAATGGCCATGAAATAGGCCAAAAGTTTAGCAGCATGAGGGCCCACTGACACCTGGGCCCACCAGGGGTTTTCCTGGTATCCCGGTGGGCCAGTCCGACACTGCCAGTCTCCATCGTTCCACCATGCCTAAGGCTGTCTGGGTGGTTGCATGTTGGACATCCCTGATTTTTTTTTTTTATTGATCCATCCATCCATCTATCCATCCATATCCCTGGCTTACACCATCTTGGAATATGTGCTGTATATGATATATGATGCAGATGGGCATCACCTGAGAAGGCCTTGGTGTGTCCAGCAATCCACTCTTTGTATTGATATAAACAATATGTGCATTAACAGGCTTGGCAGTCATTCTCAGTAACTTCGCTTTATATGGCTGAAACACGGCTGACATTTCATTAAAGCCTCTCCGAGGAAGCAGAGTAAAGGCATGACTGGGCTGCAGGAGGTTAGTTTGACCCCTCAGGCCGGTGGGATATTAGTGATTTGAGCCACTGCTGGAGGTCACTTGTCTATCTAAAAGAACCAGAGCTGGGAAGCGTGCAGCTGTTGCAGAACCTCTTGGGAAGAACCAGTCAGTTGCTGTTACGCTTCATGAAACCGAGATACAACTTCCAGAATGCAAATCGATGGTTCACATCTCTGTTTTGTACAATGTTATCCAATGTTCTCTAGTCCCACTACTGCTTTTTATTTTTTGCTTCTTAAATGCTAAATATGCGGAACCCCATCCAAAACATATGCGTCTCCCTTGGGTGGCCAGACTGACAAACCTCGTCTTTGCAGATATGTGCAAGTAATTTTCATAGCTATATGTCCACCAGAACAGTACTCTCAGTTGGTCTTGATTATACATTATTTAACTTTGCCTCCCTACAGCTTTATGTGGAGACCCATCAGCCCCAGTGATTTATACAGCACCTTAGCTTTTCACTCCGTACCTACATACTTTGATTGATCTCTGGGAATGTTGAAGTAATTGATGATATTGCTGTGGTTGAGTATGTTACTGCAAATAATTATTAATCAATATGTACTCAGCTCTTTCTTTGGAAGATAATTTTAATGCATGATTTATTCGGAACATTTCATTTGAGCTGCTTTTACAAGCAAAAAGAAAATCAATTTGTTATTGGGCTTAAAGCACTTTAATTATCTAAAGAGCTGACTCTCTTCTGGCTTTAGTAACTTGTAACTTATTGTCCACTACCTGCTACATCCGTGTATATTTTGTGTGTGACAGGACATTTTTCATCGCTGCATTAGGGGAGGGGAGGAAAAAAAAACATCCAATAGTTTATTGACTTCTTTTCAATGTATAAAGTCATTCGACGGTAAATTGTGAATTATTATTTCATCAGTTAGTAAAAATGTACAGTTTAGACATGATTTGAGACGCAATATTATTTATAATGTATTTTTTCCTATGGACTTCAATTCGTAATATCCAAATGGTTAAATACTAAGAATCTGGTCATCCACTTGGGTTACAAAATGGCCCATCCTTTAAAAATCCTTAAAATGTTTGAAACTGTAGACTGCAGCCATTTGAGCAATAGAATGCTCTTCCATGGTGTTGAGCGAGACTAGAACATGTTTCCTAGTAGGAGGTGCCTCCACATCATTAAGCTGATCCTCCAAACACATTAGATCAGTACAGCTACAAATATGGCTGCAAGTTCAGGGTTATACTTATGTGCCCGCTGCCATTTTTGTTGCCTCAAATTAGGCAGGCTAGGAAAATGTCAGTAGAATCACACATCTAGTGACCATAAGTTGAATCATGTTTTACTGATGTATCTAAAAAATGTTTTATCAAGGGAAGGCATGATGCCAGCCCACTCCAAATATGTAACTAGAAATAGCATTCGCTGTTCATGATCTTCATCTGCCTTGCCGAGCCTACAGTTCTTCTTAAAAGACCTAGGGTGGCTTTCACTAGCCTCGCCAGCTGTCAGCTAAGCATAATGGTGGTTTATTTCCGAAATCTAAGTTTATATGCCCCCATGGAGCCTATGGTTTGATTGCCATCAGAAGTAACAGGATCTGTTTTCCTGTTCCTGATTTCTGAGTAGGAGGTTGATTAGTGTATTGACATGTCATAACTCCCTCTGACTTTATTGGAAGTTTAATGCAACATCTCTGCAGCTTGTATCACCGGACGCTGCACAGCGTAATAAAGTGAACAATAAAAGTCTATATAAAGGCACAAAGTAATGCAGGCTATAGATTGTCCTTTTTCCAGTGGAAAGCTGCTACCTGGTGAGAAAATCAGCTATTTCATTCTTTAATCTTAAAAAACAAACATTTATTAAAGCCCGAATACTAAAAACGTGAAAAATTTTCGTTTTTTTTTTTTTTTAACTATAAAATCAGAATTGTAGTGGAAAAAACTATTCTTTCAGTATTTTTTTTAAAACCTGAGGCTGCAATAAGTCTGAATCTTAAAATCCGGCATCTCAGACCTGCCTAAGGTCTATATAAGTCAGTGGGAGAGGTCCCTATCCTATTTGCAGGGGCGATCCGGGCCCCTCCGCCGCCTGAGGCAGCAGCAGTTGCTGCTGCCCCCCCTCCCCCGGAAATTCACTCTTAAAGTACCAGGAGCAGCATTTTTGCTGCCCCTGGTACCTAGTGGGGCGCTGCCGCCTGAGGCGACAGCCTCAACTCGCCTCATTGGTGAAGCACCCCTGCCTATTTGGAAGTATCTGTGGTCTGCGCTGGAATTAGCCTGAAAATCCAACTATTTCAGACTTTTTGAACAAAAAAATTGAGCGATTTTAATAATAAACAAGGTCCAATTGTGGATTCTAGTTGGGCTGACTTTTTTTTATTAAAATACTCGGATTTTTGATAAATAAGGCCCTTGATTGGTGTGACTTTGTTTGCTTGTTTTCTGTGTGTACAGAAAAAGTATGACCGAATGGGACAACACCTAATTAAACAGCCTCTCATCCAACGGGAGACCCACAATTACTTTCTTAAAAAAAAACAAAACAATCATTGTCTGCCCATTAATAGCCAATCACAAATGCAGGAAGTCTAATTTCATGTAAGTTCATAAAGGACTAATTGCTGTACAGGTAAAGAGGTTCAAGCTATAAGGGCAAACATGAGTCTGTTCCCCTATGACTAAAGCCCAAGGTTGTGCCTAATATTGGAAGAGACTTTGCTTAAAAGACCAGACCAGTAACACAAAACGGGAAAGTGATTAATTCGCTTTGCAGTGTTTGTTGCCAGATATGCTGGCCCAGGCCCAGTAAAGAAAAGATTCCCTGGTACAAAGATGTAATTGTGTTCTCTATCCTTTTCCTTCCAACCTCTCGTTCTTTCTCATTTCCAGCACAGTGTAAATTTGCTCAGCTTGGATGGTCAGTATTAAAATTGGCCAACAGGTATTCGATACACTTCAGCAATGAGCTTGTATAATCATCATAATGGATGTTGTCTGTCTTGATATGCTATAAAGAATGGGAAAATATCTCCTCTTACTCATAGTACTAATGATCCTCAACCAAGAATCAAAGCAGAAGGCAACAAATCATAAATGGTTTTCTCTGCCTTGAAAGAAACACTTTATCCCAAGGCATTTACTTATCTCATGTCTCCCGGCAGTAATGTTCTTTGGTAGTGGGTGGAAATGGTAGGATCTTTTGTTGGTGTTTACCTATTCCAAGATGGAATACACTCTATTAATATATGCAGTAGTATGAATTATACTGTGAAAGGGCTTTCTCAGATCAGAAGAACCCTGACTGGCCTGTTCTGCATGGTCGCTGGAAAAATTAGAGTCTGGTGATTCCAGTAAAGGCCTCGCTATGCTCTAAGGGGCAAATTCACTAAGATTCGTAGTTGCGCCAGGCGTAACTTCGCCACACTTCGCCAGGCGTAGTTTCGCCAGCGCTTCGCAAATTCACTAAAATCCGAAGTTGTGCTCAGGGGTAGCGTAAGGTTGCGAAGTTGCGCTAGCGTTGCTTCGCTAAGTAAAGCGAAGTTACGCTAGCGAAGGCTAATTTGCATACGGCGCCAAATTCAAATTTCAAAGGAGGAATACGTATCAGCACTACAAATGGCTAGAAAAGCTTCAAAACATCAAATAAAAATTTTATTTTGCCCTACACATGTACCCACTGTCTAGGTAAGTTGCCATGAGTCAGGAAATGTAGGGGGGAAGGAGGGGAGCCCCAAAAATGTTTTCGATCTTTTTCAGCCTATCACCCATAATGTAGAAAACACGCCAGCGTTTTTTGGGACTTAGAAAAAATTTTGACTTTTTTTGAAGCAATCCCTATCTACTCTATTGCGCTTCGCCTGGTCTGAGGTAGCGAAGGAAGTCTAGCGTAAAAGTTAGCATTCGGTACACTGCGCGCGTTAGTGAATTTGCGTAGTTACGTCGCTAGCGAAACTTCGCCAGGCGTAAGGGTGCGAAGTAACACTAGCGAAACTACGCCAGCGTTCGTTAGTAAATTTGTGCAGTAACGAAAATGCCAAACGCTAGCGAAGTAACGCTAGCGTTCGGCGCTTAGTGAATTTGCCCCTAAGTGTCTTCTGAAAGGCTCCTGTAATAGAAGGATGTTGGTACTTTCAGAGTCTTTAAGATTAGAACAAAGAAAACAGACTGAAGTTAAGTTTCAACTGCTCTGCCATATATCCTGTGAACTGGAGTGGCTGATGGAGGAGGGTCCTGCTCTCTATTTGCTGTGTGAGATCAAATAGACCAAGTCCTGGCATGCGTCCCAGTAAGACAACGCTCTTCCTCCTAAACTCTTGGATGCTGCCTTCCAAGCCTGAGAGTTGAGGACTGGAAGATCAAAAACATCTGCCTCTATCATTGATTGTGAGGCCAGAAGTTTCATGTCCTCTAAATCCTTTCTTTGTAAGTTTCCTTGAACCTTTGAAAGAACATCTTTATTATGCACTGGGACTTCCTTGCTATAAATCACCTTTCATTTTATCATTATATGAGTTTAGGAATATGCCGTTGCCTTCTTTGATGTGGCCGTCCTGTAGTCTGTGCCCTTGAGTTTAAAGATTAATGAAAATTCCCAATGAGACCCTAAGCACAACAACCACCACCAGTTCCTCCCTTTGTAACTGAATTATCAAATAATACATTTTCTGAAACACTTTTTATTATGTTTACTGCCTTTGGAGTTACATCCATTTAATGTACGGAATAACTCGATTCCTATGATTGTGGCTTGATACTACATTTCCAAGCGATCAGTCTTCCCTGCGTTTGTCCACGGGTGCAGGCAATTGCAATATGAAGGAATGGAAGACAATTCCAAACATTCTGTTGCCTGCCGAACAAGCTAGAAACCCTCACAATTGCCCTGTATGCCGTTGCCCTTAATGGTTTAAATTAAGGAATTCCCTTCCTCTCATTTGAGCTGAAAGCTGCTCTGGTGTAACATCTCCAACATTACTCAACAGATACAATTGCTTTAGTCTTACTAACTACAGACTGTACTGTATCTTGTCCTGGAAGAATGAAAACCTTCATGAATAGAACAATTGCAACAGGAGTTATACACCTAAGAAAAATGCTTAAAAAAATTCACAAAAATGGTCAATTGAAATGTTTAAAATCGACCTGACCCTGGGAATATCTGTAAAAGTCGAAACTGGATAGATAATGTAATGCAAAAATGCTGGTTTCCTCCTGTATCGAGTATTTGTATGTCACTTGTGTGGTTGATCTATACACCCTTCTGTCATACAGCTCTTCAGAATATGTTATAATAATTGTTGTTTAGAATCGGCCACTAATATGTATATCCGTTAACTAAAATGAATGGATTTGATTCCAGTTTTCCATAGGATCGCTCTGCAATGCAGCTGTTGCTTCCTTTAAGTTTTGACCTGTTAGTGGCACTGGAGGACCACTCAGCGTCCGTTCCGACTGCAAACACTCGCTCTTTTAAAGAACCCATGGCGTGCTCGTTCCTCAGCCAACTCACTGTGTGGAAGGGCTTATTTGCGATTGGTTTATAGGTTCCTTTAGCTGTTACCTGTCCTTTGGTACCTACTGTTTAAAAATAGCAAGTTCATTTCAGCATGCTTTCCCTAAAATGTGTTTCCGCATGAAAGTAATATTCCTTAAAACATTCCAAGATCTTTGTGAGGGACATAGAAGTTCTGCATAAATCCTAAACTTGATCCTTGTGATTTGGCTACGCCTTTGTCTGTTCCCAGAACCCCAGGAGAACAAGTAGGGGCCTTATTACAGGCTTTATTACTGCCTATATCCTACCCAAACAGGTGCTGGATTCTGCCTGTCATGCACAGAAAAGATGTCCGGAGATTACACTCTAAATATGTGTATGGCTGTGTTTGATCAAAATAAAAAAAAAAAAACACCAAAAAAAAAAAAATTCAGTCCGTTCTATAATTTATAATTTCCAGCCAGTTGAGGTGAGCCTGGATCTGTACATTGTCAATCTGACAGTCTGCATACATACCATTGCTTATTCATGCAGGATCCGTTTAATGAGTCTCATGCCCATTAACCCCTTTGTGGCTGCACTGCGGAGCTGTCTCAGTTTCTTGTCTGACTTTCATGTGTTAAAAAGAAGATTCGGTTTGATTCTAGTGCTGGTTGTCTGATCTGTTTATTAATGAATTCTCTCCATATATAAAATATATCTTATAGAACGGAATCGGTTTTCCAATATGATCTGAACAAAGTTCTGTGTATGGAATGTATGTCTCTGCCCTGCTCATGATCTTACTCCTTTCCCTGTGAGTAATACAATTTTTATAAGTAAATACAGACGTCCCAGGACACACTATTGCAGTAGAAACCATTATAGTAAACCCTCCAATTCCCTGCAGTGGCTTCTGGGAGTTGTAGTTCACATCCACAGTGACCTTTACATCCTAATTTGATCCAGGGTGGTTTAGTTGTTCAGGAACATTTACCGACGCATTAACTATATACCCTAAAGTTTTCCCACAGAAGGTATTGTGCTTGACAGAGAGGTAATAATAAGCAATGGCATTAAGCCGACCAGTGAAATGTTCTCCCCCAAATACACGGCAGTTAAAAGTGAATTCAGTAATACTGCCAGTTAATAAAGTCTTCTACATCCCAGGGATTATCGGGATCCCCACGGGAACGTTGGGAGGCTAAATTTATGCCTTAAAGAAAATATTATCGAAGTAAATAGATTAATAATCCCACTGTGCATCTATTGCCCCCTGCTTCAACTCCCCTCTGCTTTAATGACAATTTCCCTTTAGTCTTTGTGTAGTAAATAAATCCTCCTTGTGCACCCGGTGCCCCAGCAAAAGGTCAGCCAAGAAAACAGGCGAACGACCATTGATTTTAGTTCAAGGTGGTCTCTGGCATAAAGAGAAATAATAAAACTCTGCTTAGACTCTAAATATATCCTGATCCCCACTACATATACTCAGCATGGCTTCCACTACTAATGGAACAGGATTAAACAGACAATGGGGAGCTGAGGCCACTGCATTTGGGATACGCAAACCTTGTTCCTCAGCATAGAGCTAAGCTCTGGAGATCCAGTTTCTAGAATTCAATTTACAGGGTAATACAAGAAGAAAAATGCACCAGTTATTTTTTTTTTTTTTTTTTTTAAACTGATCATAAAGACTGGCTGGTAGGCAGTGACTAGTTCATACCCCAAGGACCTCAGCATTGAAACCTGCAGTTTTGCCAGGACTGGTGCAATGCCCATGTATGTGTCTAACAGGGCAAGCACATACTGGTAATGTTGTCAGAAGGGAGGGTGGCTTTTCACACCAAAAGGTAAGTATGAGGGCAAACATAAAGCTGTGTAAGTCTATAGCAACATGAACTAGTGATGTGTGGACAACCCAAAACCTGTAGCCTAAATGTATTTTTGCCAGCATCCTCTTTGTGGGTTGCATACAAATTCAGGCATTACTTCTACAATTTGCTCACCTCTACCATGACCTTACTATGGCCCACTTCCTCCTCTGTGTCCCGTACGGCTCCCTAAATTCAGAACAAGTGCAAGGCTCCCTTGTCATGGCTCAATCTTCTGCCTGTAGCAGCTGCCTTTGGCCTCGGGAGGAGCCCTCCGCTACTCAGATCCTGACAGGTCTTAACTTGAGAGGAGCAAAGCAATTGTTCTGATCAAGCAAAGGGGCACGTTTGTTTCCAAGCTTTTGGACAGAAGGCAACAGTTCAAGGAGTAGACAAAAACCTTGGTCAGACAGGCCGGGGTCAGTACAGGCAGCGTTCAAAGAGTAGTCAGGCAGACAAGGGTCCATATCGGCAGAGTTCAGAATAGTCAGACAGGCAAGGATCAAAATCGGAATTAAAAAAAACAGAAATCGCACCCAGATACTAACAAGTTAGACCTAACAATGGGCAATGAGTTTGGGCACAGAACCCCTTTAAATATTTGAGTTACGCTCCAAATGAACGTGTTGATGTGCCGTATAACCCGGACGTGCGTGCCGCAAGAAATGGCACCAGAGCAAGCATGCGGCGGGACCACCAGGGTAAGTTGTTACATTCTGACAGTCTGTATTTATGAAACAAGTGCAGGTCTGTAAATACCACCAGTTCATCAGGTTTGGGTTGGGTTGAGAGCGAGTGAAACAGGTTCAGGTCCACTTTTTGTCATTTCCTTTCAAGTTCTTCAGTTTCAGTCCACACTCTATAAACATACATGTTGTGGGCTGGTTATCCACTTAACCAAATGCACTAGATGCATTAAAACAAGTCAACAGAACCAATTTGATAAGCTGGGGACCAAAAAAAATGACTACACCCAAGAGCCCACTATTTGGATGAGGTCTTCAAATCACTGTAGATACTGTAGCTCTACAGAGGAAACACTTCCAAGTGACCAAGGAGGTTTAAGGAAAGTCTCCCGCAAACAGCAAATGACCATGAAACATACTTCCCGTTCTATGACATGTGCAGTCACCTGACGCGTTTCATGCCTCGTCCTGGCACTTCATCAGACGTGAGGTCAGTAGTTACTCTATCCCTTATATAGTAACATCAATTAAAAATATTCTTCTAAAAGATCATTTCATTTCAAAGTCATGTCATTTCAAGCAAGTACTGCAATAACTATCAACACCATTAGAGAAAAGGCGGAGTTTCATATCAGTGTTTATATACATATTTATAAAAAACAAGAAACTTCCCAATCACTGTTTAACCCATGCGGGTAACGTGTTTTCAAGGTAAATATCTAATACATTTCCCTTTGATCAATTGGAATGCGGGATACGTACACGTAAGTTCTCTTGAATATGTGCCAAACATTTCCAATTGCCATTGCTGAAAAAGACACAAATAAGGAGCACACTGATGACTAATTTGGAGTAAAGAAGCCAAAACCTAAACCAAAATGCTTGCAGAACAAGCTGTTTATATTCAATGATATGACCTGCTCTGTTAGATTTCCCATTAGCTCAGTTTAGCAGAGGGAACTGGTGTGATGTATTTTATAGAGAGAATCTATTTTGTCAGAACATTACTTGCAGATGGTTTTTATACCCCATAAACTAACACTGATAATGTCAAGTTCTGCAAGTCGTCAACATGTTCTTAAAGGGCATGTAAAGGCAAAAAAAATAAAATCCCATTTTTACTTTCTCTAATGAAAAAGAAACCTATCTCCAATATACTTTTAATTAAAAAATGTGTACAATTTTTATAAGAAACCTGACTGTATGCAGTGAAATTCTCCCTTCATTTACTGCTGTGGATAGGAATTGTCAGACAGTCCCTAACTGCTCTGCAGGGAAACAATCATACTTATGAACAGCAGGGGGAGCCCCCGCCTTACTTCCCAGCCATGCAGAACTCAAGCAGCTTTGTTTGTTTTCCTGTAGAGCAGTCGGTGACTGTGTAGAGATTTGTATTGGCTTTTATTTTTGCCTTTACATCCCCTTTACTGTTTCCAACTCCAGCTGCAGGGACAAAGATCATGGAGCCAGATTTAAACAGATAAAACTGGGATTCTATTTGGAGGATTATTTTGCTGCAGCCACTGCTTCTGCAGAGCTGTATTAAACAATACAAAAACTATAAAATTCACAGATCACATGACAACACAGGACCCAGTGCAGTCTGTATATTCCGATTATTAATGAGTCTTGCTGTATCGGCTTCTGGCAGATATTATTTGACTTGTGCTGTTTTGATAAATTACCAGGAATCCCTAAGCAGCCCAGACCACACTGAGCATGTGCACAGTCTTGGTCTTGCAAAGATGTTTAACAAAGTTACAAGATGGTGACCCCCCCCTGTGGCCAACTTTGAAACCATAAATCATTTGTTTGATTAGGCTTGTGGTGCAGTACGTTCATGTTTATGTTCAGTATACAAAATACAGCATTTCCCCTTAAATATTTTATAAAACTTTTATCATTAGATATGTTCCCCCCCCCCCTATTCTGGCCATTCAGTAAGCCTGTACATGTTGCTCGTGATATTTCATTAAAGCTGAATGACCCCAATTCATATAGTTGTTTTTTCTTTCATGCCGCTTTAGTAGCCAGTTTGCTCTCTGTCACTTGTGCAGCTTATTCCTCTTTCTCCCTACACCTTACTCTAGCCTGGAGCCATCTATCTCCTCCAGTCTGTTGTGTATTGTTCCTACTGATTTCATCTGATTCCACAACTGATTTATCATTATTGTAAGCGACTAGAAACATACCCTTGGGGCTGCATCTGTCTTGTCCATCTGCAGCTGTGCAGCGTTATGATAGACAATAGAGAACCCTTGTCTGGAAGTCGTATTCAAACATTCCCCATTCTTAATGGCTGAAATAGAAGGGACAGGCAATTTCTCAACTGTCCTTACACAACAGATTGTAAAGCATTTAACACACATTATTTTAAAAAGTTTGCTCAAAACTGAATTATTGGTCCTGCATCCTACAAGAAATTTAGAGATATTATTTAAAGGTTCAGCTACAAGGTTGAGTATATTTAATAGGGATGCACCGAATCCACTTTTTTGGATTAGGCCGAACCCCCAAATCCTTCACGAAAGATTCGGCCAAATACCGAACCGAATCCGAACCCTAGTTTGCATATGCAAATTAGGGGTGGGAAAGGGAAAACATTTTTTACTTCCTTGTTTTCTGACAAAAAGTCATGCAATTTCCATCCTTTCGGATTCGGTTCGGCCAGGCAGAAGGATTCGGCCGAATCCTGCTGAAAAAGGCTGAATCCTGGCCGAATCCCGAACCGAATCCTGGATTTGGTGCATCCCTAATATTTAATATGCACAGTGTTCTCATTTTATTGGTCCTTTGCACACACTAAAAACCAGGGCCGGACGAGTCCCACCAAAAAGTTTTTATAGCTCCCAGCATGCCCAAGATCTTCACAGACCTCTTTGTATGACTACATTATAAAGTAATAAACTTGTGAAATAGTGGATATTTATCCCACAGAATGAAGTAAAATTGAACATAGCATTCAAAGAATTCACATTTTTGTACATACAGAGTATAGGAAGACAACATAGTTAAGATAATTTCTTAGTCCGCACAGATGTATCAGTTTGATCCCATCAGCTACACCGGGGACCACTAGAATATGGAGCTTTTTATGGACACTAAAGCTGGCCATAGATGTTGAGATTTTTAAAAGATCCGATCCTCACCGTGAGACCACGATTTTCTCGGAACGATCGTACGAATTTACCATCAACTAAAAAGACCAATTTGCCAGGAAAACAAAGGGGAGCTGCCTGCTTGGCCCTGCAAACATAGATAGATTGCACTGGGACCGACAAAGATTTTTTGACTTGGCTGATCAATTTCCTGACAGATGTCGGCCGAAAAATCGTAAGATGTTCGATCGTTCGAATTCCACTAACCGCACAATAATTTTGAAGGATTGATCGGACTTCCCTAAAATCGGTCGTTCGGCAAGAAGGATCGTCGCATCTACGGGGAGCTTTAGAGGCACATTTATGAAGGGTTGAATTTCAAATTCTTCCGTTTTTTTTAACATGAATTTGATTTTACACATAATTTGATTGAGGGGTTATTTATTAATAAAAACATGTTAAAACTTGAACGAATTCTACCAACCCAAAAACTAGTATTGAATTCGACCAAACTCAAATCAAGTTCTTTCTCCGAAAAAAAAAAACCTTGAATGTCAGGAAGGCTGCAAACATCTTCAAATTGGTCCCTGGGCCTCTCCTATTGATCTAAACATGAATTTGGCAGGTGTTAGATGGCGAATAGTCGAATTTGAATTCCTAAAGGGCCAGACTTTGATAAATATCGAGTTTGAAAAAAAAAAAAAAAAATTCAAAAATTCGAATTCGAATGTTCAATTCAAACCTTGATAAATCTGACCCTTCAATTTTAAGCACAATTCTCCAGAGCTGTAAAAATGTGTACATTTCAAGCTTTAAAAGCAAAACTTTTATTCTCAGGGAGGCCAATTTATTAATTTTTGAAAGTTCTCATTTTTGAAACTGAATCATGACAAAGGAACTAAGTTGTTTTTTTCTTTTGGTTCATAGCATATTTCCAAGGTGGAAACCACCTCTCAGTGGGGGTCATTTATCAACACTGGGCAAATTTGCACATGGGCAGTTACCCATGGCAACCAATCAAATTGCTGCATTCATTGTTCTACTTGCAGCTGGCTTCAGAAAGCTAATCACTGATTGGTTGCTATAGGTAACTGCCCATGGGCAAATTTGGCCAGTGATAAATGAGCCCCATTGAGTCTTGAGTCACCAGGTTTAAGTTGATGAATCTTGTCATTCAAATTTTTGAAATCTTTTCAATTGCTCACTCTCAAAAAATTGAGGTTGGAAAATACCAGGTTTCATCTTCTTTGCCATGATGTTCTTGAATCATGGAGAAACCCCTATCTTAGATTTAAATAAATGATCCTGTAGTTGTGTTGTATATGTTGTCTTTGTGTACAGAATGAGTAGTTAATGAAGATAACTGGAGGAGGATATATTTCTCCTGCCTCCGTAAGAGCGTCTGGCTGTTTTTCAGCATCTCAGAACTTGAGGATAATTAGCTAAGTGGTAGCCAGTGCCTCGCTCCACTTTCTCACTTTCAGGAATTCCCTTGGTATTTGCTGAGAAGCATTCCTTTCCCTGTCCATGTGCTTCTGACAAGCTAATAAGGAAGAGTGATGAGTGCAATAAAACTGGGTCTTGGTTGCATTCCTCAGATTTCGCTGGCTGTAAAACAATGTTCCCTCTACTGAATGACCACTGAGGGAATCGGTAAAGTGAAACGCGGCCTGAAGAGTTTAAAGAGTCTGTAACAGGGGCCAGTGACCTCAATTGTCTCTTCCAAACATCTGCAGAGGTGACATAAAAGGAGGCACCCTGTTAGCACCCATTAAGACAATCCGTTTAAACCAGATATTTCTGTGTGTTTTTAATTTGCCGTGATTTATTGCGCAGAGGTGGGTGTGATAAAGACGACAAATCACTGTGGCAGAATGTGGAAATGAATTTTATCAAGTGAATAAAACGAGGCCCTTTGGGATTTGCATAAGTCTTATTATAATTCCTTCCATATTTAACACTCAGTGCAGGGCTTGTGGGAATTGGAAGAAAATGACATTTGCCAAGTGGCCGGGTTACAGTGTCTGAATTGATATCTTACCTATTCATCTTATCTTGTTTTCTGCACACAGACAGGTTTTATTGATAAGGAGGGGGGAATCAGAAGAGTTATTACTTCTTTGTAAAGAGCGTTGTTCTTCTACATCTGGGATTCTTAGAGTCCTGCAGTGGGTCAGGTACCCAAAAAAAAAGCAGGTACCCTGCGGAACGAGGGTAAGCTTTTCAGGTGCGTGTACAGATGCGGGTCTGCAGGGTCACGGGTCGCTTTACGGGTCTGCTGCAGCTAGGGTTGCCACCCGGCCGGTATTTTACCGGCCTAGCTGGTAAAATACCTGCCGGGGCCGGTATTACAAATTTACCGGCAATGTAACTGCCGGTAAATTTGTAATACGATCAAAAGGAGCACTCGGCCTGCCCCCAATCGCCCCAAATCCCCTGCAACTTACCTTTTCTTTTGCCTCTTCTAGCATCCGGGGCTTGACCGCGCCCCTTATGACGTCATATCCCGCCCCTTTTGACGTCACGTCCCACCCCTTTGAGGCCCCGCCCCCCAGCAGCCGGTAAATTTTTTTTATAAAAGGTGGCAACCCTAGCTGCAGCTCTCTCCCTGCAGCTTTCCCTCCACTCGTCACCCCCTCCCATTTGACTTCAGGCACAGCTCTCTTACATCGCGCTTCTGGCCCTCTCCCTCTCGGACACGTTTGATGATGTCACTTCTGGTTTGCAGCAACACCAATTCCAGTTTGATGGTGGTCGTTCAGTTGCGGGTCAGGGCCAGGTTGTGGTACAAAGTGGGTAAATGTGCGGTTCGGGTTGCGAGTTCAGGTCGGGTCCGGTTTTTAGAAATTTGTTCCGCTCAGGACTGTATAGATTCTTATAATGTGGTTCAGGGTCCAATCACAGCTCCCTGTCTTGTTTAAAGGACCAGTAACATCAATTTTTTTTAAAACGTTAGTATAGAACAAAAAAAAAAATTAACCTTTTAAATCGCTAAGTCTTTATTAAGAAATAACTTATTGAAACTCTGCTTGTGCTCCCCTTCAGAAAAGGTGATCCATCTTCCGGCACATGATTTCTCCTCCCTGCTTTCCTCATAGGAGATAGCCAGGGAAGAGAAATCGAGCACCGCATGATGGATTGTCGCCTTGTCGCCTTTTCCGAAGAGGAGTTTCAATAAGTTATTTCTTAATAAAGACTTAGGGGCACATTTACTTAGCTCGAGTGAAGGATTAGAATGAAAAATACTTCGAAATTTCGACTACGACTTTGAATCGAACGATTCGAACTAAAAATCGTTTGACTATTCGACCATTCGATAGTCAAAGTACCGTTTCTTTAAAAAAAACTTCGACCACCTACTTCGCCACCTAAAACCTACCGAGCACCAATGTTACCCTATGGGGAAGGTCCCCATAGGCTTTCCTAGCAATTTCTGATCGAAGAAAAATCATTTGTTCGATCGATTAAAATCGTTAGAAGGATTTTTCGTTCGATCAACGAATTGCGGTAAATCCTTCCACTTCGATATTCGAAGTCGAAGGATTTAACTTCGATGGTCGAATATCGAGGGTTAATTAACCCTTGATATTCGACCCATACTAAATGTGCCCCTCTGTGATTTAAAAGTTTAATTTGTCTGTGTTTTTTTCCGATCTATATTAATGATTTAAAAAAAAAAAAAATTTGTTACTGATCCTTTAAGGTGGGATCCCATGATCCCCTTTAATAATGAAATAATAACCCCTTTATGATGAAATTTCTTTCTACAATATCAAAATGTACTTAATTATTACTGTGATAAATATGATTGGGTCACATTGCTGATTCATGGACTGATTTAAGAAATAAACAAGCGCTCATTGACCATTACTAACGATGAACTATGGGAAATGTGGTTTAACAGTAACAGTGTGATGTACAATTGACAGTTTGTAGTTAAACTGTAGTTTGTAGTTAAAGTAGTTAAACGCGGCTCAATATCATGTCTATATTTACTGTAAGTTTAAAGGGGACGTGAACCCCAAAATAAAACTTTGCCCAAGGGAATAAATTGTAATTTCAAGCAACTTTCTTATATACATTTATTATCCATAGTATTCGGTTTTATAGATATTTGTTATTTTAACAGCTATTATATGCAGTGTCTGTGAGTCCATTTCTATTGAGTTTCCTGAAACAATGGAACAGAATCCAGCTGTGTGAAGCATCATGCGACATTGTTGCAAGGAACCTGTAACATTAAAATTTCAGTTGCAAATAACTTTAAAACGATTGAAAAATGACAAAGAATGTATATTGGAAAGTTGCTTAGAATCACACGTTCTTTCATTGACCAAGGCTTTCGTTTTTGGTTAGTAGCCTCCTTTAACAGGAAAGACGGTCAGTTAAGTTCATTGATTCTGCAGAAAATGTACTGATTTGGAACAGCACCATAAAGCCTCACTTCCAATATTCTATCTTCAATTGTCTCCTATTGTACTCCTTAGTATCTGATTATTCTAGCGTGCAGCTGTGGGTCCTGTGTCTGTTTAGTTTCTTATTGAAAACTCTGTGTAAAATATTTAAATAGTCTATTTGAAGATCGTTTTACAGGAAGCCGTTTCTACATTCAATTATTCTACAGAATTTAGCACAATACTAAATGTTGGCCATGTTCAAGAAGTTACATTCAAGCATCCATCTTCAATTTAAAACTCTTACAGGGGAATGTAATAAAAGTCGCAAAGAGCAAAACAATTCGCACCAATAAGACTAAAAATCCACATCTCGCAATGTAATATTGTTCCTTAAACTGTTATTGCATTGCGAATTTTAATTGCGCATTGCGACTTTTAATTGCGCACTCATAAGAAGTGCTTGAAGGTGTCGTAATCTTTTGGAGCAAACATAACGACTTTTTCAGTAAGAAGTTTTATTACATTGACTGCGCATTGCCGCAAACTATAAAATTCGCAAGTCGGAAGTGGTCGCTAAACAGTTTCCGGGCTCGCAAAAGCTATATTAAATTCGCACAAAGCAAAATTTGTTCGCGCAAAGGCATAACTTTTCGCATTGCGAATAGTTTTTCCGTTAGCGATTTTTATTACATTCCCCCGTTATTGGCGTGTCGTGTTTTCTGATCATTTCAGATTTTCTTCCTGTTATACCTATGATTTTATTACCCAATATTTTATGGGAAAGGGTCGCTGAGTCACTTCATTGACATCACCTTCTCGCTGGAACTGAATATAATTTGATCAAAAATGTCAAATAATATGTCAAATAAGGAACACTAAGAAAAAGATGGACGTCACTGTAAAAGCAAAGGCTACATGTTGTAGCATTATGGAAACTAGTAAATTGTGGATTAACTTGATATACAGTAAGCGGAATTAATGAACTTGGCCCAGGGTGATTGTTGGGGGTTATTTATTCTTGAAAAATTAGATTTTTTTTTTTTTAACTATAAAGTCCGAATTTTTAGTGGGGAAAAAAACTTGAATTTCTCTTAATTTTTTTAAACCCTAAAAGTCCGAATACAAAAGTACTCCAACTCAGACTTGCCGAGTTCATGTAGAAGTCAATGGGAGAAGTCCCGAATATATTCTGATCTGCGCTGGGTTTTGTGCAATAATCTGAAACAAAAACCAAAAAAAAACTTTTTTTTTTAAACTATAAAATCTGCATTTTTAGTGGGAAAAAAACCCTCTAATTTTTCGGAATTTATTAAACCCCGAGGGTGTTAAAAGTCAGAATAAAAAAAAGTACTCCTGAGTTCATGTAGAAGTCAATGGGAGAAGTCCCAAATATATGCTGATCTGTGCTGGGTTTTGTGCAATAATCCGAAGATTTTGTGGTTTTTGTGCAAAAATCCCGCAAAAAAAGAGTTTTCTGGCAATTAAACTGAAAAAATTGTATGATTCAAATTTTTCATGTTTTTTTTCTATTTTTTTCCCGCACAGGAAATTTTTGGGAAAAATGTATTGATAAATAAGGGGGGCAAAAACATGCAGATTTGGTTGGAGTAGCACTTTGCATAAGATATTTTCGGATTTTGATAAATAACCCCCTAAATCTGCACAAGATCACAAAGATAGAGGTAGGCCGACTGGAATTGTTATCAAAGAGAACAAGGGGCAGATTTATCAAGGGTTGAATTTCTAGTTTTTTTAAACTCCCATCAACTCGAAATTCAAATTAAAAAAGACCAATTGAAATTTATTTAAAAAAAGTTTTTAACTTTGGGTGAATAGGCTGTATTTGAATCATTCCAAACAAAGTTTTACTGCACTCGATCAAATGTGAATTTAAGTATTTGCCACAAAAAACTTAGATTTTTCAAGTCCACCAAATGACTCCAAATAGGTTCTAGGTGGTCCCCCATAGGCTAAAACTTTGGCAGGTTTTAAAGAGACAGTACATGATAAATCTTGATATTCAAATAGTCTAATTTATTTCAAAATCGACCTCATTTTGGACATTCAATAGTTGAAGTACACTAAAAATAGCTCAAAAATCGAATTTCTAAATTCGAATTTTCACTTCGACCCTTGATTAATCTGCCCCCAAGTGTCAGGATTGCAACTGTTGACTGACTACCAAAACCTGTCTCTTGTGTTTCTGAGGATACTATTGTTTTATCCCTTTGGTTTGTGCTGTTCTTTCGCTAAACACTGGTTGGTTGTATCCTGATCCTGACACAGCCAATCACAACCGATCCTATTGCAATAATGTTCAGAACATCTGGGAATGGTTCCCTTTATTGCTGATTGACTGTGGCTATAAACCTTGACTGCTACCTTATCTAATTTACACCATCTCCTTTTAGCCATACATCTGGCACTTTTAGCCTTCTATACTCTGTGTATCTCGCCAGCTAGTTTAATTACTTGATTACATCTCGTTATATAGAGCTGCAAATTAGGGGATGCAGGAGGATGTGAAACAGGCCCAAGACTGTTCAATTGGAGGTTAAAGGGTCTTAGACAAATTGCATTGTTACTAAAAGAAGAAAAATGGTTACTGTCTGGTCTTGACAGCGCCTGGAAATGCAGCGATTTCGTTTATTGCTCTTGTTCTGCCCAGTTGTAGCCATAAAGTAAACACTAATATTTTGTTTTAGCTGCTTAGATACATCATTTTTGTACTTTTATTAATCATTGTGCCATAATAAGGTCAGTTATTTGTCATTGTTAAGTACTTTAATACTCCTGTGCTGTTTCTTCAGCTTTTATGCGGTTCATTTCAGACAATTAAAATGCGTCTCTACCCGACTGGCAGTTCTGCTCGGCTCATAACTGTCACCTCTTACTCCGGTTTGATCTTGTCTTGTATAAATATAGCACCAGCTTTGTTTGGATCATATGTAGATCTGGGTTGGTCGTCCTGTAGTGAAAGCCATGCATTTCGCAGGTGGAGAATAAATTCGGCGTGAAAATTCGCCGGTAAAAAAGCATCTGCGTCAAAGAAATTTGGGTGCGCGTCAGAATAGTCACGCGTAAACATTGTCGCGTCGTCAAAATTATTCGGACGCCCGTTGACTTTAAAGCATTTGCCAGAAATAGACAATTGTCGCAGACGTTGAAATTGACGCGCATCAAAATTCTTTGACGCTCATTGACTTCAATGCTTTTCGCAAATTTCTCAACGTTTCACGAATTTCGTGGGAAATATGCATTTTTTTCGGTGAAACGGAATGGGACAAATTCGGCCACTAGTTAAAGCTAATTTAAAGTGGACCTGTCACCCAGACACACAAAGCTGTATAATAAAAGTCCTTTTCAAATTAAACATGAAAACCAATTTCTATTTTTTATTAAAGCATTCATAGCTGCTATAAACTCATTTAAACATCTCAGCTGTCAATCAAATATTGTCTGCCCCTCCTCTATGCCCAGGGCATAGAGGCGGGGCAGACAATTACTTTCACTTTCCATTCAGCACTTCCTAGAAATCGCTGCTCTCCCCACATTCCGCCGTTCTCTTTACTGTTTAATTGTGTAACCAGGACATGGGGATGGACATCAGGTCCCCCATTCTGGTGCACAAATAAGATACTGAGATGATACAAGACTTGTCTTAATAACAGTGTTCACAAAATGGCTCCTGCCTAATTGCTATAATTATGAGTTCTCAGACTGAAGGAAACAAGATCCAAATAATTTATATAGTTTAATTAAAGTTAATTTTGCTTGACTAATGTGATAAAATAGGATTATGAATATTTTTTTTTGGGTGACGGGTCCCCTTTAAATTAGATGTAGAGAATGAACCTTGCTGTTAGGGTATATAAGGAAAATGCGTTTAAGGAAAGCAGTTCATGATTGTTAATGGGCTGCGCACAAAGACGCTCAGACTTGGATGTTCCTACTGATCAGGGATCAAAGACCCCTGATGAAAATGATCAGATATTTTGGGGTCCTTGACATAAGTAAGGCTCCATAGTATTGGAGCTGTTTAATTGGACCAACTTGAGTTGGAGAGAGATTTTGGGGTCATCATTTTTTTTTAAATAAAACCAAAGGTTAAAGCTCATTAGATGTAGATAATTAGTCGACTCGTGATTATAGGTAAGGAAAAAACTTTTAAGGAAATCAGTTAATGATTGTCAATGGGCTCTTCAAAGAGAGAGAGATTGTACTATGGTAGTGATACGTTAAAGGAGTTGAACTTGGAGAGGTATCTCGCTTAATTGCAGGCAGTTGCCATGACTTCTCCTGCATTGTAATTAGCCTTTTCTGCTGGAAACATTGATTCCCAGGCTGTGAATGATGCTATTTGCACCATTGATACCATGTTTACTGGAAGCACATTAAAAATTAACTACTCCGGCTGCCTTTTTAGGTTCCATTGTTATTATCTGGATACTCGAATCGAGAGTCACCGACCTGCACTCTAGCCGTTCTACCTGCCATTGTCTACCTGCGATAGATTTGTGTGTCATAATCAAAATGTCCTTAATCTCACTAACTCTAGAATTTAAATCCTAGAATTTGCTGCTGGTGGAAATAGTATTTGCTAATCTCCTGGGTCCTGTTCAGTTTGTTTTCTAGAACCAATTCTAATGCATAGTACTGTAAGTATTTGTTGGTTTTCCTTGGCAAGCATCACTAATCTTAAGGGGGTATGAGTGTCCCTGGGTGAGGCTCATTTTAACAGGTTTAGAATTATACAGAAATATTCTTTGTTTTAACTGACCACTTAAAATAGACAGGACTCGTTTAATTGCTTTTTATATTATACCTAAAAGCTGTATTCATAAATTCCACCTGTCTTTGAGAGATGTGGAGCATAAACAGATGGACATTGCCAACACTGACTCGGTATGTATGGGAGAGAACATTCTCTCTAATGTAAGTTAGCAGTTCAACTCTGAAGGGTCATTCGTTTCTTTAAACCTATTCATTTTCCTAAGAACTCTAAATGATATGGTCTCTGTGTGGGTGTTCCTATGATATCCTAATCAACCAAATTTAAGGTAAACCAAAAATATCAGGTTTATCAGGTTATCAGGTTATCAGGTTAGTTTGTTACTCCATTACTCCATGATGAGCAGGTTTACCCAAAAGTCATTGGGTAGGCTGGATGGGGGTGCAAGTATCCTTCGCTATGAATTGTGGGGGGGGGGGCAGCTTATAAAAATCTGAGATAGTTGCCCCCGGCACTGCTTTCTGTAGTATCACTGTTAGATATTAATCTAGAAATATGGCTGCATGGGCGTTCTGGCGCAGATAGGCAAATAGGGTTTATTTATCTTTTTCCTCCAGCTCATCGCTGTGTGCCACCGTTTATTGTAGACATTAGGCTTTCTATTTCATGTCTCTGCTTCTCGGGAACACCTTTAAATTGCTCAGGGATTGTTCTCTAGCAGGACCCTCACATTTTGTTGGACTAATCCTTGGTGGTAAAATGAATCCAAAAATAGAAAACCAGAAAGGAGGAACCGGCATACAGGAAGAATTGCAATAGGGATTGACCCTTTACATGTTTATTAACGTCACAGTGAGAGTGATGCACAACGTTTCGGGGGCTAGCCCCTTCGTCAGGTGATCACCTGACGAAGGGGCTAGCCCCCGAAACGTTGTGCATCACTGTGACGTTAATAAACACGTAAAGGGTCAATCCCTATTGCAATTGTTCTTGTGTGCCGGTTCCTCCTTTCTGGTTTTCTACAGTGAATTTCCGTCTCCCTAGAGGACTGTGTGCCAGGCTATTATTCATCGGAAGGCCAGCGAGTGCACTCACACCGTTACTAAAAATAAATCCAAAAGCCAGGTATCCATTGTATTATGAGTGACAGTCCTATAAGGGCTTGTGTGGAGCTGTGAGCGTAGCCTTGCGTGTGACTGTGGGCACAGGTGGGTGATGAGTTAGTAAGAAGCAACGTGCCCCTTCAGCTCCGTGACTCATGATGTTTTGATTCCAGGAATTTACCAGAGGTCAGCGCTAAAGCCTTTCTGATGTTTCCCTCTGTGGTGCCGAGCTATTGTCTGCACTCTTCCACACCATTGCCTCTTTGCTTTGAGACTGTTATTTTCATCCCGATTCACTGAGCCAGGGCCTGAAACAGCCAAGGGTTTAACCCACATGTGCCACCACCTCCTAGTTGCATGGATAAAATAAATTCTGTCCAGCTTGAAACCTCCCAGCTGTGGCACTTCAACTCCCAGAATCCTTCCTTCGTTTAAGATGATGTTAAAGATAAAGATGATGCAACTGTCCATGAACAGGCAATGACCTCTCAAGATATCTTTTATTTTACCTGATTCCAGAAGTCCTCAGCCATCCATGCTTCTTTCCAGCTGCTCAGTGTCTGTGGTCCCTTTCAACTGCTGGGTCATTAACCGGTATCACCATCTTCTGCATATCATCATCATCATCATTTATTTATATAGCACAGTCAAGATACGCAGTGCTTTATGCCTCTTCTGTGTTCTTTTGCATTTCTTTGCACACACTAGGTGGATCTTGGCTTGCATTTCTCTGCTCCGCTGTAATGATTGTTTTTCCTGCACCCAGAAGCATTGTCTCCAGACGTGGTGGATATTGGCTGTGAAATGCAGACTCTCTTTTTTTTTTTTTTTTGCCAAAATCCACCATGTCTACCTGCACCATAGTGGAGACGGTGCTTCTGGATGCAAGCAAAACAGCAGCCGGAGAGCGGATTTTTGTCCTTTGTTTCTTCTCAAGCAGAGATCCGCATTTGTGTGGCCCTAGCCTTAAAGGCTATCAAGTAATGAAGGGATTTGTAAGGGTATAATTGGGCTTATCATCTGTATAATACATGCTGTATATTATATGATAGGGAGGTTGGCACTTTTTTTCTTATTTTTAGCCAAGTGACTAAAAACCAGGCCAGTTTAGTTTTCTCCGCTATTAATGAGATGACTGCGGTGGGAAGTGGTTTTGGTTCCTAACATACTAAATCACATTTAAAACCAGCAATCACTCGTTTTCTATAGTAATTTGCCTTTTTATTTCTTCTATTATGGTTTTGTTAATTGTCTTTAGAAGGGAAATCAATCATTAATGAGCTGGTATTCTATCTATTAGGAATGTTTGAAGTAGCTGAATGTCCTGTGCATGTGTTATCAAGCACATTAAAGCTTCTGTTACTGGAGTATTGGATGGAGCCTGAGTTCTCAAATATAATTATTGGGATATATGGAGTTAGAGCACTTTCAGCTAAAGTGAATTTGCAGTCAGTACCATCACAAACCATCAGGGCTGCTCCATTTTAATCCCAACCACATGCCTTATCTGCCGAATGGCTCCTACTTCCATGTAAAGGTGGCCATACACAGGCAGATAAAGCTGCCGATATTGGTCGTTTGGACCGATTTGACAGCTTATCTGCCCATGTATGGGGGCTTCCGACGGGTCTTCCCGAACGATATCTGGCCACAATATCAATCGGGAAGGTTTGATTTTTAACCGACCGACCCGTCGGAGCCCCTTGGCGCATACGGCCGAACGTTCGAATTACCCCCGATATAGCCATGCTGTTAGTGGCATATCGGGGAAAGATCCGCTCGTTTGGTGATGTCGCCAAACGAGCGGATCTTTGAGTCTATGGCCACCTTAAGACATATTGATCTTTGGTCCATAATTTGGGCCTGTCCTATAAAAAGAATGTCAGTTTGGTAGTCGGCAGACCGAGTTGGCAGCTTATTGGCCCGTGTATGGGGGCCCCTGACGGGCTTCCCCGATCGAGATCTGGCCGAAAGTCGGCCAGATCTCGATCAGATGGGACTAAAAATCCCCTCAGATCGCGGCCGCATCTGTTCGTTGATGTGGTCCCGCAATCCGACCACCCATTCCCGCTTGTTAGGGCCCACGATCGGATCAGCCCGATATTGCCCACCTCAAGGTGGGCATATCGGAGAGAGATCCGCTCGTTTGGCGATGTCTCCGTGTATGGCCACCTTAACAGTTATCTTTATGATTGATACTGGAGATGTCCTTTGATGTTCTAATGATTTAATAGTCGCCGAAGTCCTTTGGACATTCCTAATCTCACTTTGCTTCCATTGCATAAGCGCATGACATCACAGCAAGCCATAACATAATGATCTGATTCTGGTCATTCCCCGATCGAGATCTCGCTCCGAGTTGCTTTTATTGAAGCCAGTTCTTATATGCGGCAAACCGTTTAAACACGTTGCAAGCTGGAAATCTATTGACAGACTTAAACTTCTTAGACCATTCATAGTGCAGTAAAGGCTTGTTTGTTCCGTGCTGTGCTGAAATTAATCACCGCTTGTCACAGTTATGGCAAACTTAAAATGGACTTTTTCTGCTGAAACGATGGCCCAGAGCAGCACTTCAGTAGCAGAAAAGCCCAGGGTTATGCCATCATAAAGCCAAGTATCCTTGTTAGGAAGCAGAAGCATGCGATTTGGGTTTATTTTAAAGCTAATCATTGCAGAAGGTTGACCTTTTAAGAAAAGAAAAGTGGATAAGACTTGCAGGGGTTGAGGTTGTCAGCAGTAGTCTTTGAGACCTTTAGCGTTTTAACTATAATATTTATTAAACCCAAGATGTCTTCCTAACAAACAGTGCTAAAAGGGCTTGCCTTTTCCCCATAAGGATAACAATGGTATTTATTCATTGTTTGCTTTCGCACATTGAAAAAATATGTTTATGCTTATTAGAAGTGCCGTTAAAATAGAAAACATAAGCTCGGAAAAATTCAGTCTACAGGAGGCCAGAAGAGAGTTCCCAATGCTATAACTTTAATGATTTTTATTTCAGACCTTCCCAAAAGTCCTCCGTTCTTCGGCCTGCCATATTCTCAGACGGTGGCACTTTCACCTACCGTTTGTATTTAGGGGTGTCCAGTCTGCAATCTACATTTTCATCTTGTTTGGTTGTTATGTGAACTCCCAGTCTGTTCAGAGAGAGAGTCTGGTACACTGATATTTTGAATATTTTTTTGTACATAGATTGTCAACATTTAAATTTGACCAAGAAATGCTTATTTAATGCAGGTATGGGACCTGTTATCCAGAATGCTCTGGACCTGGGGTTTTCCGCATAATGGATCTTTCAGTAATTTAGGTCTATTATTTACCTTGTCTACTAGAAAATCATTAAAAACCTTAAACCCAATAGACTTTTTCTTCCAATAAGGATTCATTAGTTGGGATCAAGTACAAGCTACTGTTTCGTTATTAAAGAGCAGAAGGGAATCATTTTAAAAAATTTGGATAAAATGGAGACTTCCTTTTTATAATTTGGAGCTTTGTGGCTAACGGGTTTTCAGATTACGGATACCATACCTGTATCATTAATCCATTGTATTTCAACTACTTTGACTTCTTTGGACTAGGGATGCAGCGAATCCACTATTTTGGATTCGGCCGAACCCCAGAATCCTTCGGCCGAATAACAAACCGAATCGGAGTCCTAATTTGCATATGAAAATTAGGGGTGGGAAGGGGAAAACATTTTTTTACTTCCTTGTTTTATGACAAAAAGTCACGCGATTTCCCTCCTCAACCCTTATTTGCATATGCAAATTAGGATTTGGTTCGGCCGGGCAGAAGGATTCGGCTGAATCTGAAATCTGAATCCTGCTGATAAAGGCCAAATCCTGAACCGAATCCTGGATTCGGTGCATCCCTACTTTGGACTCGGAGAGAGAAGGATTTAGGAAGCAGCAATTCATCTTTTTCACATTGACTTTGAGGATCACTTTTAATCCTGAACTTTGTTATTCCTTAACTTTGTTATTCCTTTACCATTATTAACACGGAGGGCTAATTATTCCATGGGCTTTCAGTCGAGCAGCTCTAAAATAGGGGAAAGTTATTTTCACAGGCAACACAAACAAGTGTCTGGCATTAGTTTGTAAGAAAGTATTTTACAGGGCTGTCTAGATGTCATTGACCAATTAAGTCATCTCGTAGCTTTGCCATCTGGTTAAACAAAGTGTCTGGCAAACACAAGCACATATTGCGTCCCCATGAGCAACAACGAGACGTGTTCTATTACCCTTACCTTTCTTTGTCTTGGCACTCAGGGTCTCGGCACACACTAACTTTTGTCTGTAGGTTGAAGTCTTCATATTGGATTCTAAAAAAGATTAGCCCGTGAAGTCAAGAGTCAGACTGGCCATCTAGTAGGAAACACACAAAGGCAGTTGATAGTTCCTTTCTTTGTATTATCATAATTGTGATGTGGCTTAAAAGAAGCAGACTGCTAAAAATATCAGAATGTAATTGGGTTCAATATATAATCCCTTAACCAACCAAAAGTACCCAATCTGTCAAAATGCCATCTTTAGCTTTGCCTTCTGCTCCTTGTTGCCGACTTTTTGAAATCCTGCGATTTCTCTTGCAGCGAAGAGCAGCATCTTTTGTCTATCCTTTCATTGCATCTGAATAATTATTCCTTTCAATTGGCCAATTCATCACCCAGTTGTCTCCACAAAGAAAACCGTTTTCATTCTCGCTTCTAAATGTTCTCTGTTCTTTTATGCTCATTCCAAGTTCCCTTTCAGAATTAATATCGGATTTAAAATTCTGATCTACAGGAATATTGTTTCCTCCTGTAGGAGCAGTTTTACCAGAACTGTGACCTGCGGTGTCTCTCTCGGGCATAGACCAAACTTAAGGGAAGTTAAATGACCCAGGAGTACTATATAACATATCTGTTGCTCCCTTGCTGCACTGGAGGAAAATATTTTATTATTTTTTAATCAGTTACCTTTCTAACCTTTTATTAAATGGACACTATTAGCAAAATTAAAGTGGAAAAGTTTTGTAAACAAGGAAGTGATGGTCTTGCATGGGGACAAGTAATTAACCGATTGCCGTCTTTTACTGCTGATATTTTAGCTGTTCGTATAACACAGCAGGCTGACCACAGTGGTTACATATTCTGAAACCCATTATTTACATCAGTTTATGATTCTAAACCTTAAAAATTATCAAAAATGAATGAATCTTTACTCTTAGATGTGGACACGTACACTGACGTCACGATCTCAATCACAGAATACTTTAAACTAAACGGCCCATCAGAGACATCCGAGGCAATTCGATGGGATGCACATAAAGCAGTGATCCGGGGTATACTGATCAAACACGCAGCTTGGTTGAAAAAGGTTAGGGAGGAGACAGCTCAACGGCTTTCGCTCAAACTACATGACCTAGCTGTTTCACACAAACGTAACCCGGGCAGGGATAGTCTCAGGAAATTACAGGATACGAGGGCACAGTTGGTCCAAGTACTCTCAGATAAAGCGGCATTTGTTATGCAGAAAACTAAACATTTATACTATGAATTCGCGAATAAGCCACATACCATGCTTGCCCGTAAACTTAAAGCTTTGCGGACCTCACAAGCCATCCATGCTATTCGGCTATCGGACGGGACAATAACCAGGGATACACAACAAATTCTTAAGACTTTCCACTCTTTTTATTCTAAATTATACTCGGCAGACAAAGCCCCTGACGCGCCACTAGCACGTCGCTCTGATTTTCTGTCCGATTGGACTCCTCCTCCCTTGTCTGAAGAAGCCCGGGAATTGCTAGCTGCACCTATAGATACTGAGGAGATAAAAGCAGTGATTAGAGATGCTAAACCGAATAAAGCTCCCGGCCCTGATGGCTTTACTGCCAAATATTATAAAAAATTCTCTGACCACCTAATCCCACATTTGAAGGACTTGTTCCATGCACTTCTGGAAGGCTCACCTTTGACACATCACATGCAGGCGGCGAACATTATCATGATTTTAAAACCGGGAAAAGATCCCCAAAACTGTGATAGCTATAGACCCATCTCCCTAATCAACACCGATGTCAAAATTTTTGCAAAAATATTGGCTAATAGACTCTCTACAACACTCCCACAGCTTATCCACCAAGACCAAGTAGGATTCGTGCCGGGTCGCCAAGCAGCGGATAGCATACGGAAAGCAATAAATCTAATTAGCCTGGCTTCCATAGCGCAACCCTCTTCCCTTCTCCTGTCCCTAGATGCACAAAAAGCGTTCGACAGGTTGGACTGGAGGTACATGTTTGAGGTTCTGGAGAAGCTACAAATCCCACAGCCTTTCCTTTCTGGCTTTCAACAATTGTATGTAGCTCCCTCAGCTAGAGTGGTGAACATGGGCCTCCAGTCGGACCGTATTGAGATTAGGGGTGGGACTCGACAGGGATGCCCTTTATCACCTTTAGTGTTTGCTTTATCCCTGGAACCCCTGGCCCATGCCATTCGGAATAATCTCAACATCAAGGGCCTTCAAGTAGGCGACAAAACGCATAAAATAAATCTGTTTGCAGACGATATTCTTCTTACACTCTCCTCCCCTCAAACCACGCTGCCTAATCTGATCCACACGCTGGATCAGTTCCAACGTATTTCTGGATACAAAATTAACCCCGCGAAATCTCACGCACTTCCATTAAAAATCTTACAATCAGAACTGAAACTATTGCAGCTCAATTTTGATTACAAATGGGAGACTGAATCCATAGCATATTTGGGGATCCACTTGACCTCGTCATACGATACTTTATACAAGGCCAATTATCCCAAACTGCTGGACAAACTTAAAAGAGATTTACTCACCTGGCATACCTATCACCTGTCTTGGTTTGGTAGAATCGCAGCGGTCAAAATTACACTACTACCGAGATTATTGTACTTGTTCAGGACACTGCCAATAAGCTTCCCGGAAAAGACGGCTCTGGCCCTACAAAAGGCAATATCAGATTTGTCTGGGGAGGTAAAAAACCTAGAATCAGAGCGGCGATCATGACCAAACCTAAGTCTGTGGGAGGTTTGGGGGTCCCTAACATATATAGATACTATGTAGCTTGTAGAATGGAGGCTATGATACACATACACGCCCAAACCAGCGAGCCCTGGAAAGAGATTGAAAATCACTTTTTACGCCCTCTTCAGTTGGCTCATTTATTCTGGATACCAAGAGCCTCCAGAATTCACTCATTGACTATTTTACCCACATCACAACAGGCTTTAGACCTATGGGATGCTATACGCATAAAAATGGGCTTGACTACTTCTAATTCCAGGTTTATAACCATATTTTGCAATACGGACTTCACGCCAGGTTGCACCCCGACTGACTTCACCCCCCTGATAGCGGCAAATCTGCTTACCCTCAACACCTTTCTTGTGGGCCGACCGGTGCTCTCGTTTCAACAATGCACAGAGACATATGACATTCCGCACTCGCAATTCTTCAGATATTTGCAGATCCGTCATTACGTGGACACCGCACTGAAGTCTAACATGACCGATACGCTGACGTATTTTGAAATCATCTGTCACAACCGATCATACCCGCAACACTTGATCTCCAGACTATATTGTACTATAGCATCTGACACCACGACCTTTCATCAACCATACATGACAAAATGGGAGGATGATTTAGGCTTTCCAATTTCTGACAAGACCTGGTCATACATATGGGACACGGCCAAGCAGACATCCATTTGCGCAGTCTCTGCCGAACGAGCATATAAGATTATATTTCGGTGGTATTACACCCCAACGTGCATAAGTAAGCTTAGTGGCAATCCCGACCATGCACACTGTTTCAGGGGATGTGGGGAGCAAGGCTCTTTCTTACACACTTGGTGGACATGTGCTGTAGCCCAGGAATTTTGGAGGATGGTAGCCACTCTGCTCTCCGAGATCCTCCACCTCTCTATACCAGCCTCCCCACACACGTTTCTCTTAGGTATGAAGATCCAAGCCATACATTCCAAAAGTTCACATAGGCTGGTTACACATGTTCTAATGGCAGCAAGATCTTTACTAGCAGCACATTGGAAACAGACACGAATCCCAGGATTACAGGCACTCATTACCAAAGTAAATTGGATCAGAGCGATGGAATCCATACGTGCTAGACTTTTGGACAGGTGTTATGAGGAGGAGCTGGAGTGGCATCCTTGGACCCAGTACCTGGAACTGCTTAACACGGGGACAGCTGCTGTGATGTGAGATAGTCCCCATGGGCTGCGCAGGGTATGCTGCCTCACATTTGATGTACGTACATAGATGAACGCATTATCGCTATTTTCGCCTTCTTTTCCATTTTCCTGTCCCCTTCTTCTCTTTTTTCCCTTTCTTCCCCCCCTTGTTATTTAATGATACAGTCGCTTTAGCACTTCTACTGGGATAGCCTCTTCATGGAGACTAAATGTCATATTATGCTGGCTCATTGTTGTTGTTACATATGCTGATGTCTCCTTGATGGACTTTTTTTTTTGCATTCTATACTGTATTGTAGTAAATCAATAAAATTTAAATTTCAAAAAATTATCAAAAATGTTTGAGAAAAACTATGAAGTTAAGTAGCAATCGCACCGGAGGCCGGATATGTGAGCAGAGAAAAAGGTTCAAGACATGTACAATGGAAGTCTTGTGCCACATAGAATATACAAAGAGAGACCATAACATTTTATACAATATAGGAAGGCATGCATTAGGAAAATAATAGTACTTTTAGAATTTTACAAAAATTTGCAAGAATTTTTCAGCTTTTACGTTTCCCAAGGGACCGCGTCAAAACAGCATAAATTCAGGGAAACCTTTAAATCCGGGAAAGAAAAAACGGCAGCTTGCCTGAATGGGCCTAAACAAAATGGCGTCAATTCTGTGAAGACATAAATCTGGTAAAATCTGGGGTTCTACTATATATCTAGTAACAACAGGGTCGGAATTGGCCGGTGGATACCGGGAAAAAACCTAGTGGGCCCCCGGCTCCAGCAGGCCCCACTGGCCCAGATCCGCACCCTGGTTTTCTTCCTCGCGTTAAAAAAAAGCAGTATGCGTGCTGCTGCTCGCTGTCGTTGCATGCGCGGACGTGCTTGCGCACATGCACGTCAGGTGGGTTGTCGGACAGGAGCTGCTGAGGCAACATCCCCCAGGGTCCAGAAGGGGGGTCCGACGCTGAGTAACAATACTGCCCAGCATAGAACACAGTAGAACCCAGATTTTGTGTTTCCCAGGAAACTGTATCAAAACAGCATAAATTCCGGGAAAGAAAAAAATGCTGCTTGCCTAATTCGACCGCAACAAAATGGCGTCAATTCCGTGAACACTTAAAATCTGGTAAAATCTGTGGTTCTAATATATATCTAGTAACAATACTGCCCAGCATTAATTATAATACAGTAGAATCCAGATTTTATATTTCCCAGGAAACTTTGTGAAAACTGCATGATTCGGGGAAATCTTTAAATCTGGGAAAGCGAAAATACAGCTTGTCGAAAGGGGCCACAACAAGACGGTGAAACGTGAAATTCTGCTGTATAGACATTTTAAAAAAAATGAAAATTTTGGGATTTTTGCTAAACCTTTTACTATCTAACCAATTCCTTCACAATCAGAATAGCAGTAGAGTTAAGTTTAGTACATTCTAAATGCTTGTATATTTATTTTTATTTGTAAAACCAAAATAACTGGTGCCAGGTATATGCAGATAAGAGTTTTCTAAAGACTAAGCTGAGGTTTACTGCTGCCTGCGCTAGACAAATAGGTCATATCTATTAGCCGCCGAGGCACCAACTTCCTAAGAGATACTCTTTCTTCTTCTACAATCTGTTCTTCCTCCCCGCTAATTCCATAAACTCAACCTTTGCCAGTTACATCAAAGTTGCAGAACAATGAAATGAAGCTACTGCCCAGCCGCCTTGGGAATTCAGCTTCTTTCAGTCAACTCTGTTGAGTAGGAGATGTAGAGCAAGAACATATGATGACAGTTCTGCGATCTCGCTCTGTCAAGTGCTGGGATGGAATAGAGCTCCTCTCCTCGCAACCACCACATTAAAGCAACTGTGATGTTCAGTTAAAACGCCAAGATTTCCTTCAGTTTGAAAGGCGGACTGTCTTGATCATATCAGCCTGCCAGTGGAACTGTTCAACATTTAATTGCCCAGAAGTCTGTGCCTTCATGGCTAGAAATACTAGAACAAGAGATGAAATTATTATGTGTTCATCTACATTATAAGCGGATTAGCTGATCGATGAATACAGTAAATAGATAAATACTTAATGATAATGAGCTTGCAGGCAGTGATGGGCGAATCTCTCCTGTTTCGCTTTGCTGAAAAACAGCGTAAAATTTGCGAAAAATCATGAAATTGGGTAGTTCACGAAAAATGGGAAATGTGAAATTCGAATGGTTTCACGAATAATTCTTGAAATTCTGTTTTCACAAAAAATTCTTGAAATTCTAATGTTTTCACGAAAAAATAGAGCAATTCGAAAGTTTTCATGAAAAAAGTTGAGCAATTCGAAGCTTTTCAGGAAAAAATAGAGCATTGCGAACATTTTCACGGAAAAATCGTGCAAATCGGAAATTGATTCGCCGGCGAATTTTCGCTGGAGAATTTATTCGCCAGTGGCAAAACATGGGAATTCGCCGTGAATTCGTGCCAGGTGAATTTATTCGCCCATCACTACTTCCAGGTGTTAACGAGCAAGATATTCGATTCTGAGTTACATAGCCCCTTACTAAAGAGATGTAACTCCCAAGTAGCTTTTTGTGGTAGAAACGTAGCCCTATGCAAACTTACATTGCTAAGTCGCTTGTATAAGTTGGGTTGAAAAATACAGTTCAACCTTGCTATATGAACCAAAGTTAACATATATCATATATACACACACACTCATACTGACCTGTCTATACAACACATACATAAACCAATATCTATACAAAGGGGCAGATTTATTTAGGGTCAAATTAAAAATTCGAATTTTCACATTTTTTTATGGTCAAAAGTGAAAAATCCAAACTCGATTTGAATTTTAATTAAAATTCGAATTTCGATATATATCAAACCTTGCCCCTCTAAAAATTCAAATTCGACTATTCGTCACCTAAAACCTGCCGAGTTCATGTATAAGTCAATGGGAGAGGTCCAGTGACTAATTTGAAGATGTTACTAGCCTTCCTGACGTTGAAGTTTTTTTCATAGAAAAAACTTGATTCAAAATAGTCGAATTCGATTCGAGTTTTCGGGTTGTTAATATTAGTTCGAGTTTAGGTATTCAATTTTTTATCAAATAACCCCCAATTGAATATTGAGTATACTCAAATGTATTAGAGTTAAAACAAAATTCACATTAGTTTGAATTTCGATCTTTGATAAATGTGCCACTAATTGTAGGTTATGGTATCACAATAGCCTTCGATATTATTCTTGTTCAAGAAACTCTGCCTCAATTGAACTATAAAGGAGCTGCCTTTTAGCAGTTGCAGAATGGAACTTCTCACCAGCTCCCTCTTCATTAGAAATGCTGTATCTGTAATTCTGAAACATCTTTACCTTATATTTGTTACAATTATATATAAAAAGATCATGCTAGTTGTGGTACACCCCCTCACTTTCTCCTCGGGTGGTCTGTGGGATCTTAATCTCTCCAGATGTTGCGTTATTTGTACTGTAGAATTGGTTATTTTGCACATAACCAGATAAGGTGAGAACAAATGATCGCAGAGCATGTTCTTTTTTTACCCAAAACTTGCTGTTGACGTTGGCTGGTTTAACGCTTTACATCGTTCGGTTTATTCCTTAGATAAGATTCTAACATGCATATAATAATACTAGCCAGAGAAATGCACTGATTAGATTAGCAAGTACCTTTCCCCAAACTCTTAGCATATGCTGCACAGTAAGCCGATGGTGTTTGCAATCAGTGCTTGATGTACAATTTCTCCATACTTACGCAAAGTTCTCGCCATTAGCGATAAAATTGGGAGCAAGCTAACCACATGCCGTCCTACTTTCCCACATCTGTAAGTATTTATTCAATACGATCATCATAATTTTGCTTGTCACATATATTTTGGGTGACACTAGGTCCATGGCAAAATTTCTCCTGGTTTCTGTTAGCAGCCAACGAGGGGCACAAATCAATTTATTACCTGTTAACAATGAGTGGCGGGTATAGGGTTTCTTTCTGCTCTTCAAATCAGGCCAGCACTAAAATAGCAGGGCCTAAATTGCAACACCGCTCCTTACTAATCCTGGTCAGTAGTCACACTTCCAATCAGCCTAAACAAAAACACAGTTAACCCATCTGACGCATTTCGCACCTCTTGAAACGTAATCATTGATGCAAAATGCGTTTGGTTTGGGTTTGTTTCATTTTATTTTAAACTTGATTTAAAGGGGATCCGTCGCCCAAAAAAATTATTCAAAATCCTATTTTATCACATTAGTCAAGCAAAATGAACTTTATTTACACTGTATAAATTATTTGAATCTTGTTTCCTTCAGTCTGAGAATTCATAATTATAACAACCAGGCAGGAGCCATTTTGTGGACACTGTTAAGACAAGTCTTGTATCATCTCAGAATCTTGTTTGTGCACCAGAATGGGGGACCTGATGTCCATCCCCATGTCCTGGTTACACAATTAAATGGTGAAGAGATTGGGGGGAATGTGGGGAGAGCAGTGACATCTAGGAAGTGCTGAATGGAAAGTGAAAGTAATTGTCTGCCATGCTTCCATACCTAAAGGCATAGAGGAGTGGCAGACAATATTTGATTGACAGCTGAGATTTTTAAATGACTTTACAATAACTATGAATGCTTTAATAAAAAAAAAATCAGCATTTCATGTTTAGTTTGAAAAGGACTTTTTTTTTATGTCTGGGTGACAGGTCCACTTTAATAAGTAAGGCTTTGCATTTCTGGTGCTCTTTCCTATATATGTGCTGCAAAATATGTTGGTGCTATATAAATACATGTAAATAATATCTATGTGTATGTATGAATATATATATATATATATATATATATATATATATATATATTACTATATTACTATATTACTATATTACTATATTACTATATTACTATATTACTATATTACTATATTACTATATTACTATATTACTATATTACTATATTATTATTAACATGTATTTATATAGCACCAACATATGCTATATAAAGGGTCCTGGGTGCTCAAAAAGTCCATTGAGTGAAGACAGAGTTTAAGCTACAGAGGGTGTAAGGCTTAAGCACATGGACCAGAGAGAATTTTTAGTGAGGCAGGATGCTTAATTAAGGGGCAGATTTACTAAGCTCGAGTGAAGAATTCGAATGAAAAAAAATTAGAATTTCGAAGTATTTTTTTGGTTACTTCAACCATCGAATAGGTCAAATTCGATCAAATCGAATGTTTCGAACGATTCGAAGGAAAAATCATTCGACCATTTGATAATCGAAGTACTGTCTCTTTAAAAAAAACTTTGACTTCATACTTCGCCACTTTAAACCTACCAAGGTGCAATGTTAGCCTATGGGAACCTTCCCCAGCACTTTTCTAAGTTTATTTTTTGATCGAATAAAAATCGTTCGATCGATTAAAATCTTTTGCGCACAGGCTCTGTGGAATAAGTCATTGCAGAACTATTATAGGAGCGTCACCTGCTTCCCACTACACTACTACAGTAAATTTAGCTATGTAAAAAAAAAAAAATCCAAAACATCCAATCAACAGTCAATGGCTAAATCAAGAAGGATGTTGCCATCAACTCAAGCGTCTGCAACCTAGTATATTGTGTTTAAATAGCACACAATGATGCCTTGGGACTTGATAATACAGAAAAGGGGTCTGTTATCCAGAAAGCTCAGAAATACCGAAAATCTGTCCCACGTAGACTCCATTTTATCCAAATGGTTCAAAGTTTTAAAAATGATTTCCTTTTTCTCTGTAATAATAAAACAGTAGCTTGTACTTGATCCCAACTAAGATGTAATTAATCCCTATTGGAAGCAAAACCAGTCTATTGGGTTTATTTAATGTTTACATGATTTTCTAGTAGACTTAAGGTATGAAGATCCGAATTATGAAAATATCTGTTGTCCGGAAAAACCCAGGTTCTGAATATTCTGGATAACAGGTCCCATACCTGTGTATGAAAAGACATAAAATATTAATATCCCAAAACAACAAAGCAGCCCTCTTTGTCTGAGACAAAGGCATCATGTCTCCTGTATTCTTCTAACTCTCTAGTCAGGACCTTCGTCCTTTTTTTCCAGCCGGGAGTTGATCTCGTTGTGACAGTTCCACTTATACTTTAATGGATGAAATATCTCTAAAAGGTGTCGTTATATTAACATTTGTTTTAAATTTGTGTTGAGCTGGAAGATTTAATTTTCAGTGGAGAATTGTATATAAGGGAAATGATTTGTTACACTATTAAATTATGGATGAAGTATTGAAGATTTGCCAGAAACGCTGATGTATTGGTTCATTTTCGTGCATTTATAAATGTATTTTCATGAAAGGCATTCTTATTGCCAAGCAGGGTTACGTAACTGAGCATCTAAATCAAATATTTCACTTCCATGGGATTTAAATATATGTCTACCTGGGAAAAGCTTTACTGGTCAAACGTGTATCAATCATTCATGGTGACAGAGCTATGGGGGAACAAGCCTGTCAAATCTACTCTATGCATGATGGGTTTTAGTTAGGGCATACCTCCCAACTGTCCCGTTTTTAGAGGGACAGTCCCTCTTTTGACAGCTCAACCAGTAGTCCCTCGTTTGTACTGGAAAGTCCTGTTTTTCTCTTCACTGAACCGCCAGAAAAAGAAACAACGTTTCTAACGTTGTCTGACTCAGTGCACAGATTTGGAACAAGAGATCCAAAATGCTTACCTCTGTGGTGGTTGTGAGCAAATTGCCACTTTGGAGGCTCAAGTTAGAGCACTAGAGCAACAAATTGCAACACTGCGGTCGATTGACAATCTTGAAAGGAGTCTTTTGCTCACTGAGCAGGACCTAGCGGGGTCAGATAGTTTGGGGGGAACAGAACAGCAGCAGAATGTTGAGGCAGCTAGCTGGGTGACAGTTAGAAAATCTAAGGTGGGCAAAAGGAAAATGGAGGCTGATCCGGAGATTATACATTGCAACAAATTTGCCAGATTGTGTGAAGATGATGGGAGTATGAACTCTGGATTGGTAATTCTAGATGGGGCTGATCTCTCTAACAGCCGGGAGACCAGTTTCTCTAGTAGTGGTGGGGGGGAGAGTAGAGTCAGGCCTAAGCAGATTGTGGTTGTAGGGGACTCAATTATTAGGAAAGTGGATAGGGTAATTTGTCGTCCGGATCGCTACAACCGAACAGTTTGCTGTCTACCTGGTGCCAGGGTTCGACATGTGGTTGATCGGATAGACAAATTATTGGGTGGGGCTGGGCACGACCCAGCTGTCTTAGTGCATATCGGTACTAATGACAAAATAAATGGTAGATGGAAGACCTTAAAGAATGATTTCAGGGATCTAGGCTCTAAGATCAGGGAAAGGTCTTCCAATGTAATCTTTTCTGAAATTTTGCCTGTGCCACGTGCAAGTTTAGGAAAACAGCGGGAGTTTAGGGAGCTTAATGCGTGGCTCAAGTCTTGGTGCAGGAAGGAAGGGTTTGGGTTCCTAGAGCACTGGGCTGACTTTTCATTGGGGTACAACCTATACAGCCGTGACGGTTTGCACCTCAATGGAAGGGGGTCCGCGGTGCTAGGGGAAAGAATGGCTAAGAGGTTGGAGGAGTGTTTAAACTAGGCAAGGGGGGGGTGGGTGAGATAAAGGATTATGGGGAAGCTAGTGTAGACGGGGCAGTGGGGTTAGTAAGGGGTCATGGGGGAGGAGTGAGGGGGCATACAGTTTACCAGCTAAGGAGGTCCCTCTGTTACAAGGAAAACAGAATAATACTAACTTAACGTATAATTCTTCACTACGTAATGCACATTTCAAAAGTAAAAGTAGTAACCTCCGCTGTATGCTGGCAAATGCACGGAGTTTGTCAGGTAAAATGGGAGACCTAGAATTAATTGCATGCTCTAAAAATTATGATATAATTGGTATCACTGAGACCTGGTGGGATGAAACGTGACTGGATTGTGAATTTAAATGGTTACACCCTTTTTAGGAGGGACAGAGGGATTAAAAAGGGTGGAGGAGTGGGTTTGTATGTAAAGCCTGAATTAAAGCCATGCGCTAAAGAAATAAAAATAGCTGCCACTGGTGAGGGTGTAGAATCACTCTGGGTAGAGATTTCGACTGGGCAAAAGGTAACAAAAAGAATTATCATTGGTGTATGCTATAAACCACCTCGTATAAGTGTCGAGTATGAAGCCCAGCTACTCTTGCAGATACAAGCGGCTTCACAGCTGGGTCAAGTTGTTACTATGGGTGACTTCAATTATCCAGACATTGACTGGGGTAATGGGGTTGCTTAGACAGAAAAAGCTAGTAGGTTTGTAAATATGCTGAATGACAACTTTTTATTCCAGCTCGTTCAAGAACCTACTAGGAATAACTCTCTTTTGGACCTTGTAATAACTAACAATACTGAACTCATCTCTAACATTTGTGTGGATGAGCATTTAGGGAATAGTGATCATAACATGGTCTCCTTTGAGATTCTGTTGCAGAAGCAATTCTATAAGGGAGTAACTTAAACACTAAATTTCAGATGTGCAAACTTTGACAGTATAAGGGCATCTCTGCAACATATTAAGTGGGAAATGCTTTTCACAGGGTTAAACACAGAACAAAAATGGGAAGTCTTTAAAATGCTGCTTAATAAATATACTTGTCAGTATATTCCACTTGTAAGCAAGGAACGTCGTTGCAAAGCAAAACCTTTTTGGTTCAATAGAAGCGTTGGTGTTGAGGTGGGTAAGAAAAGACGTGCTTTTAAGGCTTTCAAGTTAGCTGGTACAGCCGAAACATTTATAAGGTACAAGGAGGCCAATAAATCATGCAAAGAAGCTATAAGGCAAGCTAAAATTGCTATAGAAAAGGATATTGCAGCAAGCAGTAAAAAAAATCCAAAATTATTTTTTAAATATGTCAATAGTAAAAAAATGAAGCAGGAAGGGGTGGGACCCTTACTATCAGAGGGGGGTCAGCTGGTTGATGAAAACAAAATAAAAGCACAGATTCTGAACTCATATTTTTCATCTGTCTACACAAATGAAGAACCAGTAAGTGAAGGTTTCCTTCTTAACACTCCCAATTCTATTAATACAACTAATGATGCATGGTTCACACATGAAGAAATTCAAAAGAGACTTGAACATGTTAAGATTAACAAAGGTCCTGGGCCAGATGGTATTCATCCCAGGGTAATTAGCGAGCTTAGCTCTGTGATTTCTGTGATTGCCAAACCTCTTTACTTAATTTTTCAGGATTCATTGAGATCTGGCATAGTGCCGAGAGACTGGCGAATTGCTAATGTGGTGCCTCTATTCAAAAAAGGATCCCGTTCTCAGCCTCAAAACTATAGGCCAGTTAGTCTGACGTCAGTATTAGGAAAGCTTTTCGAAGGGTTAATAAAGGATAAGATACTGGACTTCATAGCAAATCATAATACTATGAGTTTGTGCCAGCATGGTTTTATGCGTAATAGATCTTGCCAGACTAACTTAATTTCCTTTTACGAGAATGTAAGTAGAGACCTCGATTCTGGGATGGCAGTGGATGTGATTTACTTAGACTTTGCTAAAGCATTTGATACAGTGCCACACAAAAGGTTACTGGTTAAATTAAGGAATGTTGGCCTGGAACATAGTATTTGTACCTGGATAGAGAACTGGCTAAAAGATAGACTACAAAGAGTGGTGGTAAATGGAACATTTTCTAATTGGACCAGTGTTGTTAGTGGAGTACCGCAGAGCTCTGTACTAGGTCCCTTGCTTTTCAACTTGTTTATTAATGACCTGGAGGTGGCCATTGAAAGTACTGTTTCTATTTTTGCAGATGATACTAAATTGTGCAGAACTATAGGTTCCATGCAGGATGCTGCCACTTTGCAAAGTGATCTGTCTAAACTGCAAAAACTGGGCAGCAAACTGGAAAATGAGGTTCAATGTTGATAAATGCAGGTTATGCACTTTGGCAAAAATAATATAAATGCAAGTTATACACTAAATGGCAATGTGTTGGGAGTTTCCTTAAATGAAAAGGATCTAGGGGTCTTTGTAGATAACACGTTGTCTAATTCTGGGCAGTGTCATTCTGCGACTACTAAAGCAAATAAAGTTCTGTCTTGTATAAAAAAGGGCATTAACTCAAGGGATGAAAACATAATTATGCCTCTTTATAGGTCGCTGGTAAGGCCTCATCTGGAGTATGGGGGCAGTTTTGGACTCCAGTCCTTAAGAGGGATATAAATGAGCTGGAGAGAGTGCAGAGACTAAGTGCAACTAAATTGGTTAAAGGGACGGAAGACTTAAATTATGAGGGTAGACTGTCAAGGTTGGGGTTGTTTTCTCTGGAAAAAAGGCGCTTGTGAGGGGACATGATTACACTTTACAAGTACATTAGAGGACATTATAGACAAATGGCAGGGGACCTTTTTACCCATAAAGTGGATCACCGTACCAGAGGCCTCCCCTTTAGACTAGAAGAAAAGAACTTTCATTTGAAGCAACGTAGGGGGTTCTTCACAGTCAGGACAGTGAGGTTGTGGAATGCACTGCCGGGTGATGATGTGATGCTGATTCAGTTAATGACTATAAGAATGGCTTGGATGATTTTTTGGACAGACATAATATCAAAGGCTATTGTGATACTAAACTCTATAGTTAGTATGGGTATATAGAATTTTAATTAAAAGTAGGGAGGGGTGTGTGTATGGATGCTGGGTTTTCATTTGGAGGGGTTGAACTTGATGGACTTTGTCTTTTTTCAACCCAATTTAACTATGTAACTTAATTGGCTTTTGGCAGAGAGCCCAAAACAGCCACAGCAGAAGATGAGATACTTTTGGAACAATTTCCTGATAAGCAAATAAGTAATTTATAAGATAACAATATAAGATAACAGGTCCCTTGGGAAAAGTTAGACTCACAGCTTAAAGGGCAATTCACCTTGATTAACAAAACTGTAATAACTGAAAAAACCACAGAAATATGTTCAAACTTTCATAATAATACAAAAAATACAATTATGGCCACAAAAATGGGCATAATGAAAAAAACATTTTGTCCCTCTTTTTATTTCCAAAAGGTTGGGAGGTATGGTTAGGGATGCACTGAATCCAGGATTCGGTTTGAGATTCGGCCTTTTTCAGCAGGATTCGGATTCGGTCGAATCCTTCTGCCTGACCAAACCGAATCTGAAACCTAATTTGCATATTCAAATTAGGGCCAGGGAGGGAAATCGTGGACGTAAACAATGTTTTTCCCCTTCCCACCCTTAATTTGCATACGCAAATACACAAATTAGGATTCAGTTCCGGTATTCGCCTGAATCTTTTGCGAAGGATTCGGGGATTCAGCCGGATCCAAAAATTGCATCCCTAGTTTTAGAGGCATGTGAGTGAATTTATGTTTTAACCAACTTTGTTTATAGGGAATAACGACATGGAGATGGTCATTCAGTTAAACCGACTTGGCCATACACGCAACAATTACGATATTTCCAGCAACCATTAGTCGCAAGAAAGATTGTTCACTTTCATTACAAACATTATCCCCCATATGTAATAAAAGGCACTGTTTGCCCAGAGGCAGTGACCCATAGCAACCAATAAGATGTCTGCTTTTAAACAGGGGACCAGTAAATGCTACCTGCTGATTGGATGCTATGGGTTACTGCTCCCGGGCAAAATGAGTGCCTTTTATTACAAACGGCGGTAAGAGCTTAATCGTTAGGTAACAATAGATTCTACCGCTATCTGATGATATAACAGTAAACCCTGGCCGATGTTTGGCCACCTTCAAAGGTGCCAGATCTGTCTTGGGCGATAGACAAGCCGGCTGATATCCAAGTCTTTTGCCAATATTAGTTGGCTCGTCTCCCGCCATACACACACTGCATATCATACGATACTTAGTTTTGTACCATAATATTTATGCATGTATGGTCAACTTAACAGGCCACTGGGACAGCATTAACTATATAAGGAAAGGCCTGATATTTATCTGAAAATCTCATTTGGCAAGAACCACATAAAAGGGTTGGTTCCCCTTTAAGTTATCTTTTAGTATCTAATAGAATGGCCAACTTTTCAATGGGTCTTCATTATTTATGAAGAAGAGTCGATTAATCGCCAGGCGACTAAATCTCCCCGAATCTGCCCGTGTACTAAAGCCCTAAAACATAATGTACAACATTTCTGCCCTACTTCTTTATCTTAAGCTTTATTTCTACTGTAATGGTTTCCTATCTCAGTACGACATGGTTTGACAGTTCAGTATCCAGCGACAGGATTAGCTGCAAAATCCCCGGCTCTTGAAGAGCTGACCCAGTTGCTTCAAAGTATAAGCTTGGTTGCCTCTGGCAGTTCAGTTTGAGCGTCCCCCCAAGGAGGCTTTGTTTACGGAAATCCCAGTGCCGCTCTATTCACAACACTGCTCTGAATATCAACCAGTTGGTCTTATTGTTCTTCATCCAGGAGTTATAAATCCAAGTAAGAATTGTTCTATATTTAAAATTCAGAAACCCCCGTTGTCCAAAACTTTCTTCATGATGGCAATGCCATTATCCATGGAGAATAAACAGTTCTTCTTACATAGTAACATAGTAACATAGTAAGTAAGGTTGAAAAAAGACACATGTCCATCGAGTTCAACCTTTTTTTTTTTTTTTATTAATTTATTAACTACCTATCTGCCAGTTGATCCAGAGGAAGGCAAAAAACCCCATCTGAAGCCTCTCCAATTTGCCTCAGAGGGGGAAAAATTCCTTCCTGACTCCAAAATAGCAATGGGACTAGTCCCTGGATCAACTTGTACTATGAGCTATTTCCCATAACCCTGTATTCCCTCACTTGCTAAAAAGTAAAAAAGTTCAGACTTTTTTGCTGTGATAACAGAATTCCTTACTCAACGTTAACTAAGCGAACGTTAATCCATTATATGGCAAAACGGCTGTTGGTTTGTTTAATGTTCAGATTAGGGATGCACAGAATCCACTATTTTGGATTCGGTTGAACCCCCGAATCCTTCGTGAAAGATTCGGCCGAATACCGAGCCGAATCCAAACCCTAATTTGCATATGCAAATTAGGGTTCAAAAGGGGAAAACATTTTTACTTCCTTGTTTTGTGCCAAAAAGTCACGCAATTTCCCTCCTTGCTCCTAATTTGCATAAACAAATTAGGATTTGGATTCGATTCGGCCGAATCCTGCTGAAAAAGGCCGAATCCTGAACCGAATCCTGGATTCTGTGCATCCCTAGTTCAGATTGTTTCGCTACTGGAAACCCTCAACCAGAAAACCCCTGGTTCTTCAAGTGTTCCGGATAATAGATCTCATATCTTTATTAAATAATATTTTTTTAAGGTTGTCTAATTAGTTGGGCTTTTGGAAGAAGCCTCTATACAGGTATGAGACCTGTTATCCAGAATGCTCGGGACCTGGGGTTTTCCGGATAATGGATCTTGCCGTAATTTGGGTCTTCATGCCTTAAGTCTACTAGAAATTCATTTAAACATGAAATAAACCCAATAGGCTGGTTTTGCTTCCAATAAGGATTAATTATATCTTAGTTGGGATCAAGTACAAGCGACTGTTTTATTATTACAGAGAAAAAGGAAATCATTTTTTAAAATTTGGATTATTTGGACAAAATGGGGTCTATGGGAGACAGCCATTCCGTAATTCGGAGCTTTCTGGATAAGGGATCCTATACCTGTACTTGATTTAGTTGATGCTGGGCATAGTTTAAGGTGTCTTGGGTTTCAGAATGAGATAGAAGCTCTTTGTTATCACTAGCAAAGGTCAATTGGCCACCATGTAGCCTTCTGTTTCCAGCAAGAGATCGACCTGTATATATATATATATGTATTTACAGTATGTATATATAACAAGCTGCTTTATATTCCTTCTCTCTAAGCTGGTAGTTATTCACTGTAAAGTGTCAGCTTGCTGCTACATGGCAAAGCTTTCAGTTGAAGAATACTGGAGGGATACAGCCTAGTGTTTCTAGTTACATTTGTAAATCTTGTCTACATTGATCACCTTCCTAAATCCTTCTCAGTACATGCATTGATCTGTGCGGCTGATTGAAGAGAGACTAATTGAAACATGGCCAGCCTCTTGTGTTTTACAGCCACGTGCTGCCATTAACAGAGGCCAACCCTTTGACCCGCACTCTTCCCCGGAGGGCAATGCAGAGCCTGATACTGGAACGAGCTACTTGATAATAATGGTCACAACACTGGAATCATTTTTTTCCTTCCCTTTAAGTAAGCTTTGGGGGATCAAGTGAAGAGAAAACATGACCTGGAAGCTAAATTCATCAAATACATCTTCTGTCACTGCCGGCAAACATCCTAAAACATGCTCCGTAAATATTTAATGAAGGGGAGCTTCTTCATTAGTGGAGGATGTTAATAATTTACCAAATGATGTACTGCTTGGTGAGGTTTTGACATTGGTGTTTACTAATGCATTGCTATTTTTGTACAAAAGCCTTGGAAATGAATCCCTTCTGCTGCCTCTGTTTGTTTCCCAGTTGTGTCTCATTTGCTAAATGAATGCACGTGTGGCCCCGGCTCCTTTATGTCCCAGTCTTTCTTTTATGGACCAGTGCATGCAAACATCTGGCTTCCTGCAGCTGCATGCATTATATAACTACTGTTGTGGATTTAAGCTGCACATTCCAAACCAAGTCATACCCCTAATTGGCATTAATTTTTCAGGACAGTAAGAATAAGAGACCCAGAATGCGATGGGGGTACATCAGGGACTGGGATGTAACTACAGAGGAAACTAGGGATGCACCGAATCCAGGATTTGCTTCGGGATTTGGCCAGGATTCGGTTCGGCCAGGATTCTGCCTTTTTCAGCAGGATTCGATTTTGACGAATCCTTCTGCCCGGCCGAACCGAATCTGAATCCTAATTTGCATATTCAAATTAGTATTTAGATTTGGTTCAGCTGGGCAGAAGCCGGAGAGGGAAGTCGCGTGACTTTTTGTCACAAAACAAGGAAGTAAAAAATGTTTTCCCCTTCTCATCCCTAATTTGCATTGCATATGCAAATTAGGATTCAATTCTGTATTTGGGTGAATCTTTCGCAAAGGATTCGGGGGTTGGGCCGAATCCAATATATTTGGAAACAGACCCTGAGGCTGCAGAGGGGCCCAGGAAGTTTAGGGGGCCTCATGAGGTCCTAATTTATGACAGTTGCAATAATTATTGGTAAAACAGCACAACCCCTGCAAATGTTGGGGGCCCTAAAATTAATGGGGCCCATTAACATCTAGTTATGCCACTGACCAGACATATACCCTAAAATGTTATGTTTTAATGATGGATTGTTGCAAGATGTAAAGTTGCCTCTAGAGGTTTTTTTTTGTGGTTTTGGTCAACAGTTTTTGATAATTATGCCCTGCCAAAGGTCATTGAGCCAAAGAGTCTCATGATTGTTGGTAATGTGCTCCCGTCATTTTATGAAATTGATAACAAAGTAGGAATGCCCTGTTTAAAACCGAGACCATTCATAGTTAGTCTGTGATAGCCTAACTTGTCCTGGATGATCTTTCCATGAGCAAGTGGCTTTATACAGTTCTAGTCCTCCAGCCAAGAATAGCGTTGATCCAAACCCCCCTGTATGCCTGGCCAAATGATATAAAAAGAGTTGGCTGCACATGCAGAATTGACAGCTGGGCCTTGGTACATTTTTCAAAGTAGGGATCCGCCTATCACTCTTTAAGGTACGAGGATTGAAATCCTGGAAAGATCTGTTATCCAGAAAACGCCGGGTCTCGAGCATTCTGGATAACTGGTACCTGTACAGGTATGGGACCTGTTATTCAGAATTCTTTGGACCTGGAGTTTTCCTGATAAGGCATCTTTGCATAATTTGGATCTTCATACCTTGCCCCTAATTGCAAATAGTTAGTGATGGGTTACGCTTCGCCCAAAAATTTGTGAAACTCGAAAACACAAACCCACGTCAATTTTGACACCGGCGTTAAAGTCAATGGCTATCTGAATAGTGTTGATGTGCAGCGGTTTCGATGCAAACTACTTTTCCGTCACTTGGCTAAAATTTTTGGACAACACGAAGCGGAAACGTAGAAATTCGCCACGAATTCGCGCCTGCCGCACTTATTTGCCCATCTCTACAAATAATGCATCATATTAACCCCCTGAAAGTTGTACTTTTTCCGTATTTAATGGAAATAATTCATCTGAATGACATTGTTTGTACTTCAAGCTCCCTCCTTTACATTTCTGGCAACAGAATGTGAAAATCCTTTTACCTTTTAATACATTTGGAATTTGTATTTAAAAAATGAGCTGTGTTGGTTATGGGGAGATCCCACTGTAAAAAGTGCATCACCCAAATTACCAGTTTTATCCCTCAGATTAGCAGGCCATGACGGAGAGCATTAGAAGACAAAAGAAGTCCATAATAGCCCGTGTTTATGCAGAATTCTATCGCCTTTTTGACGTTAACACAATCGGCTCTTTCACGATGTCTCAATGGCTTCCCCTATTCTGAAAGTCCCATTTAGTTCACCGGGCGACCTTTTTAGCTCACCCTTTGAAATACCCCCTGCGGCTGCTCAGGCCTCTGCCTTGGGTGTCTGCACTTAAATATGTTCTTGTTTCCTCTCCCGCTGTAATTGCTTTGAACACCAAAAATGATTACAGAAGATTATACCTTTTTTGGAGGCAATCACAGCATCCACAATAGGGAATAAAAAAAAAACCCCACAGTGTGACTTGCTTTAGCAATTACATATCTTGTTACAACTAATTTCACATGCTGAAATTGCCATTCTCTCCACCCCACCCACCATCATTTATAGTAATCCGAATCCCTAGCGTGAGCAATAAAGTGCATCTTTTCTTAACATTTTATTCCTGGGGTAAAGAAGTCACGGCTAGCTTTGTTTTGATAGCTTAGGCAAATTCTCCCGAAAATGTTCTTCCATCCAGGCCCCCTGCGTGGAGAACTCACTCCAGAGACAAAAGAAATGGCTCTTATCTCAGCGCTGCTTTCGCTCTGGGAGCCGTTACTGCATGGAAGATAGCAAATCCATGAGCGATTTTAGGGTTAGCATTACTGTACTTCCATGATTGCTTATGAGGCCTGTATCCCTTAAAAATACTTAAAAAGCACTTGCACGTAGTGATGGGCGATTTTGTTTGAAAATGCAAATTTTGTCGCCCGAATTAAAGTCAAAATGCATGTCAAAATAATTTTGACATGCAACTGTTTTTATGCGCGCAACTATTCTGACGCGCGTCCAAATTTTTTTTTGATGCGGCAAATTTTCTACGTAGTTTCAAGAATTTATTCACCGGTGGCGAAACACGGAAATTTGCCGCGAATTCATGCCTGGCGAATTTATTTGTCCATCACTACTTGCAAGGCTTAAAGAAGAAGGAAAGATACCAAGGCAGTTTATTGCCAATATATGAGCCACAACAGTACACGCCAGAACACCATTTTTATTCTTTAGAATTCCTTTCCATACCTGAGTAAACATCTCTAGTCAGTCTCTGTTTGTTTAGGATAGCAGCTGCCATATTAGCTTGTTGTGACATCACTTCCTGACTGAGGCTCTCCCTGCTCACTCATAGCTCAGTTTACAGTAGGGAGGGAGAGAGGAGCAAACTGAGCATGCTCAAGCCCAAGCCCTGGAGGTTTAAGCTAAAAACAGGAAGTCTGATACAGAAGCCCATGAGTACACAATAGAAGGAAAGAAATGCAGTGTTTCTTTTGACAGGGGACTCAGAGCAGCATTACTTTGAGGGTTTACTGGTGTATTTATATAGACCTTTCTAATAAAACGTACTTAGTTTTAACCTTTCCTTCTCCTTTAAAATTGAAGCTTGATAGGAAATTGTATTAAAAGATATATATATTATATTTACACCCCACATTGCCATAGTGTGCGCCGCTATTAATCCTCATTCAAGTGTATAGTGTACATATAAATTCTCCAACATTATGAATTCCCCATTCAGCAGAGTTATAAAACATCTTTATGTTTTCCGCATTGAACAATTTGCTGTGGCTTTTATGGTGATTAAAATAAAAATGACGATGCTCGAAAGAACCTGCGCTGATAAAAGAAAGCGCTCTTAATTACTAAGATATCGATAATCACTTCAATTCATATCCCCCTTCTTGATAATGACGCTGGCCATATTTAATTGCATTCTGTTCATTTAAAAGGATTTTTTTTTTGGGTGTGTTTGGTTACGTTCAATAAATTGCTGGTGTTTGTACATTAAGGGTAAGGTCACACCTGAAGATTGGGGGAGATTTAGTCGCCCGTCGACTAATTGCCTCTTCTTTGGGGCGACTAATCTCCCCAAACTTTTCCTCACGAGTAAACTTCGGGCAACTTTGGAAATGGCGTTTTTTCATTGAAGCAGATGGAAGACACGGGGAAGCATTTTGGGGAGATTAGTCGCCCCAAAGAAGAGGTGATTAGTCGCCTGGCCATTAAATCTCCCCGAATCTCCAGGTGTGCCCTTACCCTTAGGGCAGAGACACACGCTGCAATTTGGGGAGATTAGTTGTCCAGTGACAAATCTAATCTTCTTTGGGGCGACTAATCTCCCCTAACTGCCTCCCCTGCCTTCCTGCTGGCTAGAATGGAAATGGCGGGATGGCACTCAGAGGGTTTCATTTTCTGAAGTTGCCCAAGTTTCCTCGTAAGGCGACTTCGGAAAACTAAAGTGCTCTGAGTGCCATCCCACCGGCGATTTCCATTCATGCGGCGGGGAGGCAGTTCGGGGAGATTAGTCACCCCAAAGAAGAGGAGATTTGTCACTGGGCTACTAATCTCCCCAAATTGCAGCGTGTCTCTGCCCTTAAAAGGAAATGTAAAGGAAAGGCAGGTAAATTAATGAATGTGCACTTGATTGGAATATTTGTATAACATAATTCTAGTGCTCTGTGTAGAGTACATTTGTTACTAAGTCAGCTGTATCCCAGAAAGGAGCAGTCAGACATTCATTAATCTAGTAGTAGTATTTACCTTGACTTACCTCGATTTACAGTACCTCTATATATTCCCTTGGTCCTCAAAGCCTTTAAGAGGTCTCTCCCCATCCAATCTTCATTGTCAATGTGTCTGCACACATGAATACATGACACTCGAAGCAGGAAAAGAAAGACTGAATAAAATGTGGAGCACTCAGATACTTCAATTAAGACCTGGCAAGTTGGGGGGAGGGGGAGTCATCTTGTTAAAATAAATGGTATATGAACTCCATCTGTCTACATCTGCTTTGCCTAATGCAGCCGTGGTTGTGTTGCATCTGGTGGAAACGTGGAGCATATATTGGATATGTTCGTATCTAAATAGATTATAAACATCGTACTTTCCATAGCCTCCATTGTTACTTGCTACTTTACTTGTCATTAGTTTTAGGTACCTTTTGATATTCTAATGCAGTGATATCTCACCAACCCCTTGGATGTTGCTCCTAATGGTCTCAAAGCAGCTTCTTATTTTTGAATTCCTGGCTTGGAGGCAAGTTTTGGTTGTATAGAAACCAGGTGTACTACCAAATAGATCCTCCTGTAGGCTGATAGTCCATATAGGGGCTACTTATAGCCAATCACAGCACTTATTTGGCACCCTCGGGAACTTTTTTTATGCTTGTGTTGCTCCTCAACTTTTTTAGATTTGAATGTGGCTTGTGGGTAATAAAAAAAAAAAAGATTGGGTTCTAAAGGATTCCAAAAACTGTCTGTTCATCATGCTAGGATTCTGAAAGCAATACTAATAAAAATTGTATATGGACAATAAATTAATTCTATGGTGTCCAGTAGGGCTAATGTATAGAAGCGCAAGGGCTCACAAATATATGTACAAGTCCTATTCACGTAGGCACCAGCACTTATACAAGCTTCTTGCAGCTTTCGCTGTGCACCATTATGCTGGTTCCAGTCCTGTTTTTTCAAGGGTTCGAATTACAGGGTGCAAGGGAGCCTTGGAATTAGCACCTGCCTTAAAGGAACAGTTCAGTATAAAGATGAAACTGCGTAAACAGGCTGTGCAAAATGAAAAATGTTTTCAACATATTTTTCCAAAAATGTAATATAAAAAGGCTGGAGTGACTGGATGTCTAAAATAATAGCCAGAACGCTACTTACTACTTTTCAGCTCTCTAACCTGTTCCTAGTCAGTGACCACTTGGGACATAACTGTGCAGTTATTATGCTTTCGATCCTTTGCACGCAGGTCACATTCAAAAGCAAACTCACTGAACAGTTATGTCCCATGTGCCCCCTCCCCTTAAAGTCGCTGACTAACTCAGAGTTAGAGAGCTGCAAAGTGTTCTGTTATGTTAGCCATCCATTCACTCCATTCTTTATACATTACATTTTTGGCTAACAAACTAAATTAGTAATTTTTTTTATTTTGCACGGTCTGTCTATTTATCCAGTTTAATTTTTACACTGCACTGTTCCTTTAAGGAGGTGTTTCCTCCAGGTCTTTACCTGCCTACAGATTTGTTTGAAACCAAGGCCAAAACCAGACTTGTTACAGTCTAAATGAATCTTCCCCATCTTTTCAGAAACAATTGTTCTACTTTATCTCTGGTCACTCAGTTAAAGGGGAACTGTTGCTATCTTTAAAATATATGCTCCGTGGCTGAAATTAAATAAGTCACAAATCGTTCTTATTTTTACAGTTATTTATTAAATACATGCTGTGAGTCTCTGACAGATCCACCTGCTCTAATTGGCTGATTCCAGCTAAGTCAGCGACTTGCAATGCGTGACTGACCCACAGCATGGTTGAGTTGTTTGTAGCGGTTGAGGAAGCACATTAACCATCTATCTCTTAACTGCAAGTACAGGGACACTTCCCCTTTAGATAGATAGATAGAAGATTGCTTCTGAACCCTTAAAAACTGCTCTTATTTTTTTACAGCAACCGATCAACCCCTAGCAACCACGACCGGATACAGCGCCTTCGGCAGGAATTTCAGCAGGCCAGGCAGGAAGACGACGTGGATGAACGCAGGCGAACGTATAGCTTCGAACAACCATGGGTAAGTGCTTACTGCATCCATTAACTAATGCTAAAAAGGGGGAATATTATCCATTAAACCCTCTCCAGAGGGTCATTTCAGTCCTCGAGGTGCTGTCCAAGCAAATACTATCGACCTTTCACCCTGCGGCCTTTCTATGATCACAGCCTGGTGTCCATTAAGGATAATTTAATTTCATATTTGTCGTATCAATCAATCTGTCTGTCGCTTTAAGGGCTTTCCTATTTCTTTGCCAAAATGTCTGTATATTTGTGTTTAGACTGCAGACATTGAAGATTCTCCACTTATTGTATAAAAGCTCCAAAAGAGCGGTATATATTTTTATATTTAGTCAATTCTGGATTTGTTCTGTTCATTTTTGTTGGGCTTGATATGGACGAGGGAACAAATGTATCTATTTAATAATTAAAGTCGGGGGTCAGGCACAGACAGTGCACTCAGTAATTAAAGTGTCCCTGGTGGAATAAAGAAAAGATAAAGTCCCAATATAAGTATTTGTATACGTCTCCTCTATCGCTGAGCACCAGGAGGATAATTTTCCCTCGGGTGGTGTGGAGTGTGCGGCTTCTCCAAAACTGCTTGGATCCAGCTACTGAGGGTCATGGGCAGTAATATGCCGGGAGCAGACAACATAATGCGGAACACTGTTGCCCATATTAGGGAGAAAGCATTGGGAATAGAGGAGAGTAGATAAGTGCAGTAAAGAAATCTAGCGTCGGCACATTCCCTGTATAACTACATGTAACCTATTATACATTCATATGTGCATTTCTCTGACATTTTGTGGTGTGCTAATACCTCAATGGGACCATAAAGGCACACTATTTATAAAGCGGGTGTCCTCTTATCATTCATAGCTACACATAAAGTCCATTCCATATCTCTTTAGGGCTTAAAATATTGGATGTGACATTTGTTGCTTTTGCAGACCCTTCTACATTCAGTACCAGAACACTCTGCTTAGTTTGGCGCAGGCCCAATGATCAAACCTAAAAAAGGCTTACTGTAAAATAGATGATTTGGAGGGATATGAGTCCACATATGACCTAAGCATGGATAGGGGATGTCTAGCGGGGCCATGACCACAACAGGACTTGTTTCACCTTCACTTCCCTTATACATGCACAAGGACCTTGTTTCATCTTGTTATAACATTAGCAAGAGGGTTTTTAGGGCAGAAACACATGTTCAGATGAAATATTTACTGGTAAAAAAAGTAAATAGTAATCAAGATGAGGACTTGGAAGGGTAATAAGGGCAGAGGCACATGCTCAGATTTGGGGAGATTAGTCGCCCGATGACAAATTTCCTCTTCTTGGGGGGCGACTAATCTCCCCAAAATGCCTCCTGCCGGCTAGAATGTAAATCCCCGGCGGGATGGCACTTGGTGTGCTTCATTTTCACAAGTCGCCCGAAGTTGCTTCATAAGGAAACTTCGGGCGACTTTGGAAAACAAATAGCTCCAAGTGCCATCCTGCTAGCGATTTACATTCTAGCCGACGGGAAGGCAGTTTGGGGAGAATAGTCGCCAAGAAAAAGAGATTTGTTGCGGGGCAACTAATCTCCCCGAATCTGAGCGTGTCTCTGCCCTTATTACTCTTGCAAGTCCTCATCTTGATTACTATTTTCTTCTTTACCAGGCCAACAAAACCATCTCTGAATGGTGGAGGTTTGAATCTTCCTATAGCCTGCATTCCCTGTCCGGATAGTAGCTGAAGGCAGTCTTAATATGTCAAAAGCTCAAAAATTAACACAATGCATTAGAGCAGTGGTCCCCATACTGTTAAGCTGGAGCGGGCATGCCTGGGGCTTAGCCTGAAGGCCAGTTAGGGTAAGATCTTGGGATAATGATTAGTTCTACATAAGCTTTATACCCCAGTTAGAAAGTTTATTATGAGTATGAGATTTGGGGCGGACACTTTTTTTTTGTTTATATTATTGGAACTATGGTTGAATGGCAGTGTTTTGCTATATCTATAACATTATGTGCTAAGGTAGTCCCTGAACATTGGTTGGTCCAAACCAAAAAAGTCTGCCTTAGAGAGAGCAAAACATGAGCGGCAAAATGGCTCTTTATCAAGTCCACCTCTCAATCCCTTGTGTAGAAGGGATCTTAGTCTTTAGTCTAATGTTGTTACACCTTCTTATTTACCCTTCTCTTCTGCTTCCTCTAACCTGGAATTGTAAAACATGTTGCCTGCTAGATAATAATGTTAATTCATCTGCACGTTGAAGTTTTCGGGAATTGTACTATTTGCCATCCAGATTTAAGCTTTTTAGTTCTTAAAACTATCAACCCTAGTAACTTTTAGGTATTTTTAAATGTCAGTATCAAGGATCGTAAAACAAAAAATATATTTAAAAAAAAAGCTAATACTAAAAGTACATTTAAAGGTATTTTCACCCCCATCGCCATTTTCTATCCTGTTGCATTTGGCAGGCAATCGTTGGAGGCAGCAGACAGTTGATCAGACATTTATTTCTGCTGTGCCTATAATGCATTCTATGCGAGACATAATGCCCTTCGGAGAATTGCTTTTCAATTTGTGTTTGTACACTACACAGGGGGTACACAAAAGTCTCATACATTCTGTCTAAATTAATCCATCTGCTCCCAATCGCTTTCTTTTAATACAAAAAAAAATTGCTGCATGTTCCCCTTAGCAACCTTAAAAATATAAGATGAAAACATATTCAAGGGCATCTCTTGAGCTATTGAATTACAGGGTTGTAATTTTGATTCACAATGGCTACAATTCAATTTCTTGTACTGAACATGGCATATAATTGTAGATTTCCAATTAGTACTAGTCCTCCCTTTTTTTTTTTTTAAATCCTTCACTGATATTGCAGTGTATGATTGTGTACGGTTCTTAAGATTCATATAACCTCTATTTATCAGGAAAATGTCTTTCTGTATTTAAGTTTCTAAGCAAGATGTGTCTTCAGTCAACTGAGAACCTGTTTTTATTTTCACATTATGTTTCTCGTTAATAATTCAGGACAGAGTGGTCATTGAACTCTTCTCTTACAGTGAAAGTAGACTTGAAAAGAGGACAAATCGTGTATTGCTAATAAACAAAATCCATGGATTATCTGTAAAAATGTATAAGGAATAAATATAAGGAGGTTAGATGTCAATAAAGAGTATCTTATAATCATATGAAGGCATTAGGAGCTTTTATACAGCTCTCAAAGCTCCAGTAGACAGAGGGGGTACATTGTTCCCAATATAAAGGGTGCTTTGTGATGCCAGTTGTGTCACTTGACTTATAGATTCAGAAGAAATTCTGTATTCCCTACTGTAAAATACAAGAGTATTAGAAGTACCCTCGGATTTGTAAGGCCTCCAGGCTGTATATGATTGTAGGACCCCTTTTGTGCAACTTCTTCTCTGTTATTGCATTGTCTAATCCAGGGATCCCCAACCTTTTTACCCGTGAGCCACATTCAAATATAAACAGAGTTGGGGAGCAACACAAGCATGAAACATGTTCCCGGAAGTGCCTAATAGGGCAGTGATTGGCCATTTGGTAGCCCTTATGTGGACTGGCAACCTAGAGGAGGTTCTGTTTGGCAGTACAACTGGTTTTTATACACCAAGACTTGCCTTCAAACCAGGAATTGCAAAATAAGCACCTGCTTTGAGGCCAGTGGGAGCAACAGTCAAGGGGTTGGGGAGCAACATGTTCCTCACGAGTCAACTGCTTTATTGGAAATGTTTAATTTGTTGGAAAATGTCGATATTCCTATTAAGGAAATTAACCTAGTGCCTCATGGTTGAACTCAATCATCCCCAAAGATAGCCATTTGGGTTTGTGTTTCACCAGTTGTTGCCTTCACCGTTGATTTGCCCATTGGGTCCAGTGTTTGTCACTGTCAATGAAAATCAAGTTTAGGAATAGATGTTCCTTGTTTTCCCTCAGTCAGTGACTATACCCCCCTTTTTTAGGCTCTCTGTTAAGGTAAAAATACTCACAACAGCAGCATTTGTTTAGTGAAAGAACACCTTGATGCGTATAGAGATGCTGTGTGGCTTGGTTCAACTTTGGATAAAAACTTGCAGAGCAGAGCTTTCTTTCCATACTTTCCTCTATTGACTTGACGGCTCAATTTTTTATAATTATACCCTCGACTGCGAGGCAGTGTTTGCACAGCTGGAAACATGTTATTTTCCTTTCTCCTTTTTTTATTATTTTACTTTATTTCACTGATTTATTTTGAAAGGGCATCGGATGGCCTTTCAAATGCCATGGTATTTCAGAATTTTGGGCTGCTAACAATCTGCACATTTTATTTCCAACAAAAATATTATATTGTGTCAAATCTGCAAATGCATCTCCTTAACTGTGGTAAGTCATTTGATCCACAATTATGGAACGACTGGATGCACCAGAATTGCATCAGCTTAGGGAATACTTTTCATGAGAATGAGCTGTATCTTGCCTAGATTGGCCAGATTCAGGTTTGACCAGGTTCAAGAGCCGGATTTACACAGCGGCCTAGGCCCTCTGTCGTTCGTTGCCCCATCCCATCCCTTTTATTAGCTCAAATTTTCTTCGGAACTAGAGCAATGGAGATTGGAACACGGGAGATTTTAAAAAATGATTGTATCTCCTGCGCATCCCCAGTGTTTCTGAACCAATGTGGTTGTGGTTGGGCAACATGCTGCCCCCAAAATCCTGCCGCCCTAGGCCTTGTTGGCCTCTCCATAAATCCGAGCTTGCCAGGTTCGCTATACAAAAGAAGACATATTTGATGACTCATTGTTTCTTTGATCGTTTTGGACTGCTTTATTTCAGATGATGGAAATGCCCACATTGGTTGATAGTGTTGCCTTAATCAGCGTAAATAACATTTTCATAAGGACTAGACAACTCCTGCTTCCATTCCAATGGAGGTCCTAGCCACATTAATTCTAAGAGAATGCTGAAAAGAATAAAACCAGCCAACACTGGCAACAGCAACGCTCCTCATGGTACCCATTTGGCTTTGGAAAGAAGATAACATGGATCTCTTGGTCATATGCAGAGCATACAGAGGTTTCTCATTACTGGCAGGGATCAAATTCAACAGCCCAGCTGGGAAGTCATGTAGTTTTATCTGCACCCCCATAGTACTGCCCCCCTAGACAGCTGCATCTAAAAGCTTCCTTCAAAGAAAGTAGCTCATACATTTCTATTTAAAGAAGGTTCTAAAGAACAAAGTGTAAGGGTATAACTTAAAGGTTCTGAAATGTTTATTTGTGATGCATTTTCCATGGATTTCTAGGAAGCATCACCCTTCGCATTAATCAATGGATTGCAATGTTCTGTTAAAACTCTTGGAAAAATGCCACAACAGGGGCCAGCAGTATGCCATACTCCAAAGCTGATTGTACAACACAAAAAGAAGTACCTGCATACTTTATTTTATGTATTAAAAAATAGAATATAAATCTTGCATTTGAATAGGGTGCAATATGCCTTTCAAATGAACAGACTGAACCACATAACTGTGTCCCTGCAGTGAAATTAAAGGCTGTTGATCAAATGCATCTTTATGAGCCAATCTAAATAATGGAGTGAAAGAAAGCCTTGCCCTGCCAAAGTCGCCATGTTGTGGTAATCAAACAGCTTGACAACCCTCATCAAATACACTGGAAGAGTGTCCTGAACATTTACTACATGAACTACTGCCTAATAAACGTGCGTCTCCAGTTGGATGTATTTTTTTGTTATTTAGGGCCTTTTATTTGACTTTTATTGTGTTCCTTTCTCCAGCCAAACACAACTACCTATAATCAGAGTGGAAGGCATTCGGTTTCTGTTGAAGTTCAGATGCAACGGCAGCGACAAGAGGAACGAGAGAGTTTCCAGCAAGCACAACGCCAGTACAGCTCACTGCCCAGGTAATATAACCACGGTACTGCAAGAGTAGAAGGATATTGATAAAGGAGAATACAGAAGGCCCTCCCCTGATTTGTGCATTTGGGACATAAGGCACCCATAGGCCACCTCTTGTAAAACGAGTTTATAAAAATAACTACCGTAACGTAGAAGTCAGAAATCAAGTTCATTGACTAGGGCTTGTGCTGAACATACTTTTTGCTTGTTGAATCAAAGGGATACTGTCATGGGAAAAAAAAAATTCAAAATGCATCAGTTAATAGTGCTGCTCCAGCAGAATTCTGCACTGAAATCCATTTCTCAAAAGAGCAAACAGATTTTTTTATATTCAATTTTGAAATCTGACCTGGGGCTAAACATATTGTCAATTTCCCAGCTGCCCCAAGTCATGTGACTTGTGCTCTGATAAACTTCAGTAACTCTTTACTGTACTGCAAGTTGGAGTGATATCACCCCCTCCCTTCCCCCCCCCCCCAGCAGCCAAACAAAAGAACAATGGCAAGGTAACCAGATAACAGCTCCCTAACACAAGATAACAGCTGCCTGGTAGATCTAAGAACAACACTCCATAGTAAAAACCCATGTCCCACTGAGACGCATTCAGTTACATTGAGAAGGAAAAACAGCAGCCTGCCAGAAAGCATTTCTCTCCTAAAGTGCAGACACAAGTCACATGACAAGGGGCAGCTGGGAAATTGACAATATGTCTAGCCCCATGTCACATTTCAAAATTGAATATAAAAAAATCTGTTTGCTCTTTTGAGAAATGGATTTCAGCGCAGAATTCTGCTGGAGTAGCACTATTAACTGATGCGTTTTGAAAAAAAAAAAATTTCCCATGACAGTATCCCTTTAATGACAAATATTTATGGTTGTTTATTGATCTAAACAGGGAAATTGATGGTATTCCATGTTTGGTTCTTGAAAAGTATGCAATTAGATTATCACAAACCCATTTGTTTTAATTGTTGTTGTGTGTGTTTTGTTAACAGAAGTTTATTATGCAGGGGGGATTATCTGGGCACTGGCAATCTAACTATCCACCTCGCAAGGACCAAACATGGAGTAGCTTCAGTTTACCAGTTTAGTGCAAGAAATAACATGAACCATAATTTTTTTAAATTAAAACAATAGGTAAAAAGTATGTTCAGAACAAGTCCTATTCATTACACTCATGCTGAACAAGGGTGGAGTAGGAACCAATATGCTTAATGATATATAGTGGCCACAATTCCTGCTTTGTACATATATACTGTACATTTAGCGGTCAGGCACAATAGGATTAAAAAAAATAACCAAAACCTGTGTATAATTAGTAACAATCTGTGCTAATTCCATATAAAATAATCTATGATTTGTGCGGGTTTCCAGACCAGACATGTACCAGTCTCGGCATAACCCGCCAACCTTTTTTTAATTTAAAATCATAGCTTTAATTAAATGTCGCAATTAATGTAGCTGTTCTGGCGTCGCCGTGATCCGTACACTTTCTCTTCCGTTTTCAGACTTCACAATGCCTGTCTGATAAATTGATATGATTTAATTGAAACATTATCACATCTGTCTAAAAAGGAAAATCCTAGGGGGGAAAAACAGTCTGAAATGTTCCATTTAAAGCCAAGTTGCAATTAAGAATCTAATAATTGCGCATTTTGCAAAGTCCTGGAAGCCGTTATTCCATTTTTTAATGCCGGCATGAAAACGTGTTGATATAATTGGATGAGACAGTTTGTTGATTAGATTGCAGTTAGTAATATATTGATAAAAGAGAAGAACCCCCTTGTTTAATTAAAGAAGCAGTCATGTGACGGGAACACAAATACATTATAAAGGGATATCAATGGAAATGCAATCAGAGCTGAGGCTGGTTCTCCTTTCCTGCGTCTGTGTGATCTTCATCATGCCTCTTTTATTATTTTTCTCATTTCCTAAATTAACTGGATTTGCCAGAGATTTTAATCCCAGAAATGGAATCTTAATGTAGGAATTACATTTTAACCCCTAGCATGTTGTATAGGTGTTCTTCATGAAAATATCGCCATCATTTCATGGCACAGTACAGAGAATGTTTGTCTAATATTTTGCTGTGAAGTGCAAAAGAAGACCTGGGCTTTGCACTCTGAGCCCCCTTAAATGGAACCACTCCCTAATAAAGAATCAGTATAGAAATGTTGTACCTTGTGCTTTCATCTTACTATACCAGTCCAACGTTACAATACAGTGAGGATCTGTAACTCCACAAAACAACCCCCAGTATTTGCTAGGACACAACACATGCCAAGCCTGATGTCCATCATCTAAAGGTGACCTACCCAGGATCAAAAAAGCTGCTCATCCTTCAGCAATTTATTGGCCACTGATGGACCTCTCTAACCCATCAGGCTCAAAATATATGCCAGGATCTGGATCTCCTAGTTTGGCAACCTCACTAAATGAGTGGATCTGCCATACATTTAGAAAGATACACCCTCTGTAAAATGCCTCATGCAGCAGGTCTAAAAATAATGCAACAACCAATATGTAAGTTTAAGTTAAAGGAACAGTAACACCAAAAAATTAAAATGTTTTAAATCAATGACTATATAATACAGCGTTGCCCTGCGCTGGTAAAACTGGTGTGTTTGCTTTAGAAACACAACTATATTTTACATAAACAATCTGCTGTGTAGCCATGGGGGCAGCCATTCAAGCACAGGATACAGAGTAGATAACAGATAAGTACTACTATAGTTTATATAAACAAGCTGCTGTGTAGCCATGGGGGCAGCCATTCAAGCACAGGATACAGAGTAGATAACAGATAAGTACTACTATAGTTTATATAAACAAGCTGCTGTGTAGCCATGGGGGCAGCCATTCAAGCACAGGATATGGAGTAGATAATAGATAAGTACTACTATAGTTTATATAAACAAGCTGCTGTGTAGCCATGGGGGCAGCCATTCAAGCACAGGATACACAGTAGATAACAGATAAGTACTACTATAATTTATATAAACAAGCTGCTGTGTAGCCATGGGGGCAGCCATTCAAGCACAGGATACAGAGTAGATAACAGATAAGTACTACTATAGTTTATATAAACAAGCTACTGTGTAGCCATGGGGGCAGCCATTCAAGCACAGGATACACAGTAGATAACAGATAAGTACTACTATAGTTTATATAAACATGCTGCTGTGTAGCCATGGGGGCAGCCATTCAAGCACAGGATATGGAGTAGATAATAGATAAGTACTACTATAGTTTATATAAACAAGCTGCTGTGTAGCCATGGGGGCAGCCATTCAAGCACAGGATACACAGTAGATAACAGATAAGTACTACTATAGTTTATATAAACAAGCTGCCATGTAAATATGAGGGCAGCCATTCAAGCACAGGATACACAGTAGATAACAGAGTTCTGAAGAATCCCATTGTATACTGCAGAGCTTATCTGTTATCTGCTGGTTATCCTGTGCCTTGTACTATTGTAGTCCTACTGAAGCAAACACATGAGTTTTACCAGTGGAGAGCAATACTACATTATATGTCCATTACTTTAAATCACTTTAATTTTTTGGTGTTACTGTTCCTTTAAGGTCTCCAAATGAGCAGATCTCTTCCAGATATGCCTATCTTGAGGTGTGCAATGTTGGGCAAGGGATCACAACGATGCTAATGCAGCCAGTCAGACCGAGGGCCACATCAACAAACCAATGGGGCCCTTGATCTAACTGGAATTTTAAGCCTGCTCGATTAACATGCTCGATTAACATCAGGCTAATTTTCAGCCAGATATTGATCACTGAAGACTGTCGGGGGACCCCATACATTGAGCTACCGACTCATTTCCTGGCCGGTGTATGGCCATCTATACACTGTAATGATACGATCATGAAATGGCACCACCTCAACTGGTTCACTTGGGTTTGACTTGGGTTTAACTCGAGGTTTAACAATTACTTCCAACCTGGATAAAAGTTTTTTTCAAGTCCTTAATCCACTTATTATTTCTATTGCTATTTTAATTCTAACACAGTGCTCATAAATGTTTTGGATTTAGCAATGTGTGCCAGAGCTCATAGAACAGAACAATGTTTGACTGCTCCAAGCACTTGACGAATTGATCAGCTTTGATAAAAGTGTCCCTTTTCCTGGCTGCCGGCAAACAGGAAAGTCTTAATAATTATGATATAAATCTTATTATTTATCTGCCCTTTTGACCTTCATTTCAGAGGAGCAATAATATAGGACAACCTTTATGCATTTCCATTTCATTTTGTCCTCAAAGCCAATATTGTGTAAGGCTATGGTATATAACACAGAAATCTCATTTAGTGTTTTATATGATGATATCTCCTCATTCCCTCTCCATTTATTTTATTCCGCTGAACATTATGGTATTTGGCACCTTATGGTATTAGTGGTTTTTTTTGCTCCTTTCTTGGAATTACCCTAACTGATAATAATCCCATTAGAAGACACAATTCACGTGAATGATCCCTTTTATTTAAGCTTTATTAAGCCCTTTGGTTCCTAGAGCAGATCTTTCTGACAGCAAATGAATTCCAATAACTTATCAGTCTGAATACCTTTGTAAAATGAGGGCTACCTTCATACCAAATTTAGGAGTCACCCCCTCATGCTGTAATATAGAACCATTAAGCTGAGATGAAAGCCCCATTGATCCCCCCTGTTTATACACAGCAGCCCAATGATTCCATGAAACTCGTAGCAATCCTAAAACCGCAGTTGTTCCAGAGCCTGACCTTCCTAGAATTAAATGTTCTGTTTTTATTATTATATCTCAAGGCAAAAACACAAGTGAACTTTGATGACCCTAGTTCTGTTGCTCCCCTGTGCCTTATACTGAACATAAAGCTAATGTAGCTCAGCCACTAACAGGAGATACACACAACTGAGACAAAGAAGTGGAGATACCATTCCTATTTGGAAGGTTGGCTGCTAGGGAACTTCTCTTTTTTTTGGTCACTAGGCACCACTGTTTCTTCCATGTGTCCTTCTATAGCCGTATTTGAAGTGGAAAAGCTGTAGCCAAACTATAGACTTTGAAGCCATATAGGGCTATATAGACCTGTTATCCAGAATGCTCAGGACCCAGGGCTTTCCAGATAATGGATCTTTCTGTAATTTGGAACTTCATACCTTAAGTCTACTAGAAAATCATGTAAACATTAAATAAACCCAATAGGCTGGTTTTGCTTCCAATAAGGATGAATTATATCTTAGTTGGGATCAAGTACAAGCTACTGTTTTATTACATAAAAAAAGGAAATCATTTTTAAAAATTCGGATTATTTGGATAAAATGGAGTCTATGGAAGATAGGCTTTCCATAAGTCGGATCTTTCTTATTTTTCCCCGCCTGTATGCCTCAGGCATACAGGCGGGGCAGTCAATTACTTTCACTTTCCATTCAGCACTTCCTAGACATCATGACACTCCTCACCTTCCCCCACCCTCTTCACGCTGTAGGACACTGTGCATGGCCATTAGGTCCCCCATTCTGGCACATATACAAGGTTTTAGGGTGATACACAACTTGCCTTAATAACAATGTCCACAACATGGCTCCTGCCTGCTAGCTGTGATTGTGTAATTCCAAGACTTAAGGAAACACAATCTAAATAATATATATAGTGTAAGTATATTTAATTTTGCTTACTTAACATGATAGAAAAGGATTTGGAATAATTGCTTAGGACGACAGGTCCCTTTTAAAGTGGACCCGTCACCAAAAAAAATTATTCAAAATCTTATTTTATCACATTAATCAAGCAAAATGAACTTTAATTACACTAAATAAATTATTTGAACCATGTTTCCATCAGTCTGGGAATTAATAATTATAACAAGCAGGCAGGAGCCATTTTGTGGACACTGTTATTAAGACAAGTCTTGCATCATCTCAGAATCTTGTTTGTGCACCAGAATGGGAGACCTGATGTCCATCCCCATGTCCTGGTTACACAATTAAATGGTGAAGAGAACAGGGGAATGTGGGGAGAGCAGTGACATGTAGGAAGTGCTGAATGGAAAGTGAAAGTAATTGTCTGCCCCGCCTCTATGCCTAGGCATAGAGGAGGGGCAGACAATATTTGATTGACAGCTGAGATTTTTAAATGAGTTTACAACAGCTATGAATGCTTTAATTAAAAATAGAAATTGGATTTCATGTTTAATTTGAAAAGGACTTTTATTATACAGATTTTTGTGTCTGGGTGACGGGTCCACTTTAATACACATACAAAGAAATAATGCAGTAATGTTTAATTTTAAAAATTGACTACATTTGAGGCTGAGATCATAAACATGAATATATAAATATATGTGAGCTAAATGGTGCCACTTCAAGTTAGTACAATGTTGATTAAAGTGATTATTAATCTTCATCTTCTATCTTCATATCCAGGCAAAGCAGAAAAAATCCTAGTTCAGTCTCCCAAGATTCATGGGAACAGGCGTATCCTCCTGGAGAAGGATTCCAAAGTGCAAAGGAGAACCCTCGATATTCCAGTTACCAAGGATCAAGAAACGGTTACATGGGTGGGCATGGTTTTAATGCCAGGGTAATGATGGAAACTCAAGAACTTCTCCGTCAAGAGCAGAGACGAAAAGAACAACAGCTCAAAAAAAAGGGTTCTTCTGACATATCTAATAATTTTGACTCTTTTAAAAAGATGTCTGACCCCAATTATGCCCAATCCAAAGGGCCCTTCAGACAGGATGTTCCACCATCTCCTTCTCAGGTAGCGAGGATGAACAGATTACCGCCACAGGATCAAGGAAGGCCATTTTATTCCTGAAAAACAATTGTGGACTAATGCAATAATAAAATATAAAAAAAAAAATTATTTTCATGTGAGACTTTGCATTCATTTTAGACTGAACTGTGCAATGGTGCATATCTAGAATCAGTGCCTTTAGCAATATAGGCAACATTGGAATTCTCTGCCTTTGTCCTCTTGGGCCGAAGTGTTCTTTTTATGGAAGGATTTTTCACAATAAGACAATCATAGACCGAAAGAAATTCACCCCAACGACGACGCCATAAAGCCAGTCTCATCTGATTTCCAGCAATCATATCACTTCCCAAAACCTTCTCCTCTTCTGCCTTTTACTGCCCGGTCTCGTGGAATAGCAATGAACTCTACTCTTCTACGCATCCTCCTTTTTATACTTATATTGAATGGTTGGCTTGAGTATTTTATTTAGCAGCCCATAATTGGAGATATAATCGCTACAAATAATACTGACTTTTTTTTTCGTCTAAGCATTTATATATATTATTTCTCTTATGCTTTTTTTTTTTTTTTTTACTTTACCGAAAAAACAAGAAAATGTCACTGTGTTTTATGGTTGCCTTTCATCTCAGAAAAATATTTAAAAAAAAAATAATGAATTATACTTATGATACTGGGGCGAGTGAGAAGGATGTTTGTTTTTTTTCCAATTTTTTTCTCCTATAGTGTAATTTAAAAAAAACCATTTCCACTAATATTTCCCAGATTTTGTTAAGTATTTTTTTTTTTTTTTTGTCATGGGGTATTGAGATTGAGTTTGAACAAGGACAAAGGGAAATAATAATAGACTTTGCATCATTGTACAAAGAGCCACATTGTAGAATTTCTGAAAATTGTTTTTTTACTCTGGGTCATACCTTGCCCTTCGGAAATTTCACAGCTTTTATATTTGAATGCAGTTTGTACAAATGTAAGGTAAATGATGGGAAGCTGTTACAGTGTTATGTTTCATGCCAGATTTGCAAAATGGATGGGAACCTGTTTGTATGATGGGTTTATCATTTTATCCCATGGCAACATTTGAGACTATAGCTTTTTATGTATGCAACATTCCTTCCCTTTATTTCTGCATTTGTAAATATCCGTAGAATGTAATACATTGCTCCAAAAAAGGAATAAGTCAACATTTTGGTCCTCCAGGGACCAAAACATTGACATAATAAATGGGGGTGGGTGGGAGTAGTATTATTAAGACCCATGAGTGCATTCTCTATGAAGATCTCATGCCCATGGGAGCACCATGGCGGTGATGAAAAGAAGTACATATTTATAGTACACTAAAGATAAGACTCCATTGTCTGTTGTAAGATGAAGCTGCAATATGGTGGCCCTACTGATTTATAAATGCAGATGTATAGAGGAGGAATGCTCCTTATAAACAGTTACATGAACTTTTAGACTTTACAGTCTATTTCAAAGTTAAAGGGGAAGGAAACCTAGTCGGCGCAAACCCCCCACCCCCCCCTCCCGTTTGTTGCCCACCCTCCCTCCTCCCCCCTGGCCTACCCGTCCCACTGGGCAAATGCCCCTAACTTGTTACTTACCCTTCTGCGCAGGTCCAGTCCAGGGAGTTCATAGACGACATCTTCCTGCTGTGAACGGCGCATGCGCAGTAGGATCATTTCGCCGGTACGGATCTACTGCGCATGCCCGTGACTTTTGGCGCATGCGCAGTAGATCCGTACCGGCGAAATGATCCTACTGCGCATGCGCCGTTCACAGCAGGAAGAAGATTGCGTGGAAGAAGATGTCGTCTGTGATCTTCCTGGACTGGACCTGCACAGAAGGGTAAGTAACAAGCTAGGGGCATTTGCCGAGCGGGACGGGTAGGCCAGGGGGGAGGAGGGAGAATGGGCAACAAACGGGAGGGGGAGTGGGGGGTTTGCGCCGACTAGGTTTCCTTCCCCTTTAATGAAGCATAAACCCTACAAGTAATGTGGTGTATCTACCATTCAGGCGTAAGGCAATAGATCAGGTTTGGCCAGAAGGCAACTTTCTCACATGAGCGCTGTATTTAAGATGCACGAGCATCGCTGGAAGATCAAAGAACTTATACTTAGGTGCAGTAGGATGTATGAGGGTTGCCTACGATTGTGTTAAGTCAGTTGCTGTTATTCACTTCTTACTATTGCACTTTAAATGCTTTACTACCAGATTCATTGCAGAGGGTCAAGTCAGCCTTTTTCCGGGTGGCACAGTCCTAGGGAGCCCATTTATAATGGATGAGTTCTGTTAGTCTATTTACACCCACAATGTTCTAGACCTTGTCAAAAAGGTGCCGCGTTTCAGGTGGATCATGAGCGTACCGTTTGTAACAGGGAATGCACATTATGGGGTGGCTGAAAAATGTGCCTGGGAATGTTAGAAAGAATGGCATCTTAAGGCTGCCAAGTTACAATCCCCATTTACCAAAACACTAATCTAATATGGTTAATCTTGGTTGGTGAGCTAAGCCCACCATCTGCTGCTTATACAAGTGAACTAAACCTGTTTCTTGTTGGTTTTTTACTTATTCAATCGGTGCAGAAGACCGTGACTCCCTCCTTACCTGCATCCAACCTCATCATGAATAACCTCAAAAGCATTGCCTATAGTAGAATGTAGAGCAGTGCTTGGCAGCCGCCATTTTGAAATTCATTGCTTAACCTGCCAGCCTGAACTGTGCTGTTTGCCAACTGAGAACATATGCCCTAGGCAGGACCGCCATCAGAAATCGCAGGGCCCCATACGACAAAATTTCCTGGGCCCCCTGGGCTGCGCCCACCGCAAGCCCCACCTACAGGTCCGCCCTCCCCACCACACAGTAAAAAAACAAAAAAATATTGGTGGCTAGGGTTCCCACATGTTAATAAAAAATAAAAAGATATTGGTGGTCAGGGCCCCCCATAAAAAAACATTTGTGGCCAGGGCCCCCCACCCATTAAAAAATATTGGTGGCTAGGACCCCACATGAGGGGAAAAAAATGGTGGCCAAAATTGGTGGCCAGGCCCCACATTATAAGAAAATTGGTGGCCAGGGCCCGTTAAACATCCATGCCTTCCCGAAATCAGCAGCTCTCAGAAAGATGGGGGGCCCGGCTAATCAAGTAAGTGTGGTGTGGCCGGGGCCCCCTTACCCTCGGGCCCCCTACAACTCTCCCCCCTGTCCCCCCCCTGATGGCTGCCCTGGCCATAGGTCAGGGCCACAGAACAGCTACTAGTGTGCTTACATCTGCCAACTGATCAGTGCAGTTAAAACTTGGAAAGGAATTGGTGTAGCCAAGCATGGCAAACAGTTACTTTTGTGGGTGGTGAGTGGACAAGGACATAATTAAGGTGGTGGCTGGAGGGTCTTCTGCATTGATCCAATAAGTAAGACACAAAGGGAGGGGGTTTAGTAAGCATTTAAAAGGACATTTAAAAATGATTTATATAATGATATTCTAATGCAATTTGCAATTGGTCTTCATTTATGTATTTTTCTAATGAATTCCCCATGTAACTTGCCATTTCCCGCCTATCTGGCTACAGGAACTGTGAAAAATCCAAAAATATATTCCAAATCATTCTCTCAAAGTTAAAAAATCTCTCTTTATTCAGCATAAATATTAAAAAGTAGGCATACAGACCAATTGATGCTCCGCCTGTTGTTCTGTATGCCTACTTTTTAATATTTATGCTGAATAAAGAGTGATTTTTTAACTTTGAGTGAATGATTTGGAATATATTTTTGGATTTTTGACTTGGGTGCCCTTTGGAGTTGGGGGCTATATTCCAGTATCTTTTGGCCCTTTCTTGACAGGCCTTTATAGATTGCAGCAGCTGATTAATAATTTTTACAGGAACTGTGAGGCTGGATATTTTTGCTATTATGTTTCTATTACATACCTTTATATTCAACCATATGTCATTAAAGCCATTCCCTGGCTCTATGGTTGGTTGATGGCCTATGACCAGTTCACGTGTGAGGCCCGTGAATTGAAATTGGTCAAATACTGCAAACATGAGCCAGTGCGCTCCTCTTGCGTCCACATTTCCTCCGATCCCATCACTGTGTGCGCCATTCTGAACAACTATTAATGGAAAAAGCAAGTTCTTTGCCTATTTGGATGAGAATGGCCATATCAGTTGGCCACATCAGCCTCTGTTTGGGCAAATTGGAAAACTGGAAAACTATAAGCACAAAAAAAAAGTTTATTTTAAAAACGAATGAAGACCAGTTATGAGTTGTCTTAAATACAACTGTCTAGATCATCCTCCAACTTGAGTATAAAGGCCGACTTTCTTTCGTTATTGTTAAACACTAATCAATTATTGAAATTTACAGAAATGTCAATAAATCTTCCTTACACTTACCAACATATATAAGTACAGCTGGACTGCAGAACCCATCTCCTTTTTTTTTTTTTTTAAATCTCTCTCTTGAGCAGCAGAAAACTTGCCCACTTGGTTGTTTCCCACTTGGTATAGCCCATTTGTGTTGTTTGCTTGTTCTTTCTATGATATAAGTGGGTGCCAAAGCCCAGACTTGTTGATGGAACTTGTACACCTTTCCTAGACCATTTAGCATATTCTTCCCATGTAGAAGCCATTGACTAATCCAAGTAACATGCACATTGTACCCCCCTTTTGAAACAGGAATCAACACTGTGATTTTTCTTCGCTAACCACTGTTCTAAACATTTGGGTATATGTTGGGCTTTGTGTTTGGATTGAGCTAAATGGAACAAACTGGTGAACGATAGCTGCAGTACAGTATCTCCTGTAGGAAAGTCCATTTTCAATCCTTTACGTCAAGTCTTTTCATGCCTGTACAGAACTCAATGTATTTGAAATACACATTTAAGTGGGAACAGCCTTCCTTTCCATTGGATACTTTAAGGGGCAGATTTATTAAGGGTCGTATTCCAAATTCGAATTTGAATTTTTGATTTTTTTCTTACGGTCAAAAAAAACCTCGATTCGAGTTTTTAAAAAAATTTGATTATAGAGATTTATCATACTCTGGCCCTTTAAGAATTAGAATTTGACTAGTCGCCACCTAAAACCTGCTGAATTAGTGTTTAAGTCGGTGGGAGAGGTCCAGGGATCAATTTGGAGATGTTTTCAGCCTTCCTGACATTGGAGTTTTTTTCGGTAAAAAAAACTCGAATCGAGTTTGATCAAATTAGATTCAAATTTGAGCTTTTGGGTTGTTTAAATTCGTCATAGTTTAAAAATTTGATTTTCAATTTTCCCAAGTCGAATTTCAAATTCATTTGAATTTAAGGGAGTTTTAAAAAACGTTGAAATTCGACCCTTGATGAATTTGCCTCCCCATGTTCTCCGTTCTGTCTTTTACAGTAGCCTTTCATCAAAGGGCCAGTAGCAGCTTCACCCAGCTTCCTGCTTGCAGAGCAGACAGTAAATCATGTTCAGATGTCTTAGTTACAATATACAGCTATGATCATTGTAAATAAATTTGGCTTTTTCTGGAAATCGGCCCTGCCTGTGATCAATATGGATATACATACCTATACCTGTGTCCTTAGTTCTTCAAAGAAACAGTGGGAGCAGGTCAAGGTATCGAACGATTTTTCTTCGACCTAAAAATTGTTAGAAAGCCTATAGGGACCTTGCCCATAGGCTAACATGGCACCTCGGTAGGTTTTAGGTGGCGAAGTAGGGGGTCGAAGATTTTTTAAAGAGACTGTACTTCGACTATCGAATGGTCGAACAGTAGAACGATTTTTAGTTCGAATCGTTCGATTCGAAGGTCGAAGTTTTTTTTTCCTTCTATTCCTTCACTCGAGCTAAGTAAATGGGCCCCTTAGTGTTTGGAGCTCATTAATGTGTCTTATACTAGTGTAATGGATTCTGGGGAAATGGTGAAAACCAAAACTATGATCAATATGTTCCTGTAAATTTAAAAAGTAAGATTTTTTTTAAGGCAGAAGCTCTTTTCAAAACAAAGCCTATTTATCCAAGTCTTTTTGAGCATAGTTGTATATTAGTCACTGAGGTTTATGTGGGTCTGAAAGTGAGACAATGGTCCTTAACTACAGTTTCCTTTAAAGATGGGCCTTAAAAAGCCAAACATGGTTGGATGTTTTGAGGGTTTCCCATGATCTAGCACAGGGCTGTCCAACTGGAGGCCCAAGGGCCTCATGTTGCCTCCAGGTGATTTTTATGCCCCTGGCTGCTCAGAGCTCCATGTAGGGAAGAGCAAGCTAGATCAAGAAGAAACCCCCTAAAGGTTCATGCTAACTCCAAGCATTATGTGTGAATAAAAGCACTTTTATAGTTTTCTACTGAGTCCAGTTTCCTTTTGTTCTAGATGAGTTCTGTAAATGTGCATCAGGGCGAGACATGGAAGAAGGGTTCTGGACTGCTTGGTTTTCTGACTCTGGGATCCCAGTAGAATGTTTGCTCAAGAACTCCATTAACTTCTTTGGATGGCATCTTTATTTTATTGTATCGTCTCCCCTAGACATGTAGTATAGTGAAGAATTGGCAAGGCCTTCAACTATCAAAAACTCTCCTTGGAAGATGATACTGGGGCATCAATTTTGAAATCATTGATCTAGGAGGTGTTCACGTAGGTTTGCATGCAAGGCTCTAACTGCCATGAGTTCATTCTCTAGCTCTGATCATTAAAGTGCCTATGAATTCTACTTACAGTGAAACTTGAGTATAAAGCTAAGCATATCATGTCGTGAAAAAAAGCTACAATATGGTTTACCGGCACATTTTTACTTTTCACATAAAGGTTTTTATTACAAGTGAAACTGTTAAGCACATGTATCTATGTCTTTAAAGATGTCTCTTTTTGTTATTAATGTTCTACAGTGTTTAAAGATACGACTAATGTGAGCACAGGAAATGGGACGACATTAGCTTTGTTTTTTTTTTTTACTGAAACAAAGAAAAAAGTGTTTCCGCCTTATACATGTATATAAATCATCAGAATAAATTCTCTGCTGTAATCTCCGTCACTTCATGTGTTTTTGTTAAGATCATGGACAGTCTCATTCAGAGATCATAATCGATACACTTAAAAACAAGGTTCTCCTGCTTTAACATGAAGCAGAGGCCACTGTTAGCTTGGGGCTGCATTTGCAAAAGAATTGGGAGGGGAATGGGTCCCTGGAAGCTGTAATATTTATGTCTTTGAGCTTCTACTGTATGATAATAAAGTCAATTTTGATGATTGACTTATACACCTACTCAACTTGCTTCATTAGCCAAGAGCAACTTTCATCTTGTCCAATAATTCTACTGATTCTGATAGAGTGTTAGAGGGATAGTACTAGTAGGTGTAATGGTAGAGTAATAGACAACTAACAGACCCAACAGTCATGAAATGGATGCTGTTGATTCTGTGTAATTGAATGGACAGAAGAATAGCCAAAATGACAAAGATTTAGCAAATGATCAGATCCTGGAAGATCAAAGAAAGTCTTACGTTAACTGTGAAGTATTGTTGCAATTAGAACATGTCAATGGGAAGCCAAGCTATCAGCAAGAAGACCCTGCAAACCCCCATTTTTTAAACAAAGATGTGCCGAAAAGCTTACAATATGCCAAAGAACACACACTGACTGGCCTTAAGAGAAATGGCACAATAGTTTGTGGACTGATGAAAGCAAGATTGTTCTCTTTGGGTCTAGGAGACCACAGAGTTTTTCAGGTGGCCCACAAACACTTAATTATCATGATATGGGGATGTTTTTCATACTATGGTGTTGGGCCTATTTATCGCATACCAGGAATCATTGATCAGTTTCAATACATCAAAATACTTGGCGGTCATGTTGCCTTATGCCATAGAGGAAATGCCCTTGAAATGGGAGTTTCAATAAGACAATGACCCCAAACACACCAGTAAATGAGCAACATCTTGGTTCCAGACCAATAAGACTGATGTTATGGAGTGACCAGCCCAATCCCCGGACCTTAAGCCAATAGAAAAGTTTTGGGGTGATATCAAAAATGCTGTTTCTGAGGCAAAAGCAAGAAATGCATTAGAATTGTGGAATGTAACAGGTGCCAGAAGTTGGTGGACTCCATGTAACACAGATGTGCAGCAGTTCTCAGAAACATTGATTATACTTTAGATTAAACTAAATATTAGTTCAGTCATTCAAAGGAAAGAAAAATCTAGAAACACGTTTCTGTTTATACAGTGAAAGTTTGAGTTTGTAAAGAAGAATTCAGACACTGCTAATTATTAGAACAGCCTAATAATCCCTTTTCTCCACCGTCTGTAAATGAATAACACAAATGTGATGAATTTTTCTTCATGTTTTGATTTGGAATAGAATTTCCAATGCTTTTGCGTGTATGGAAACTATTTTAAACACACTTATATTGCTAATATTCTGAGCACAAATGTATATAAAAGCACTGGTGTCGAGGAGAATGCATAGGATACGTGTTCACCCCATTTCCTAATATAACAGACATTCAATCATGAATCATCATCTATCATATATATCTAGGAGATCACATAGGCATTCTATCCATTGGAATGCCCACCATGATTGCACAGTGATACTTAGCTGTGCAGCCAATTTCCAAGAGCCTCTCTGACTTGACAAGTGATGGTCAATCCTTGCCTCGCCCATCTTATGAAAGCTCTGCTAGTGGGGGAGACGCTCATCTATCAAGATCACGTTCAATGGTTTACTTGCCTGTTTGGCCTCGGCCACAAAGTAGCCAATAGCATCTTCGTTGTTGCCTAAAAGTTTGACAACCTGATTCTCTCCCTCTGTGGCTTAATATGAACTGTGCCCATATTAGTTTATTCTATTTATCATTTACTGTGCATTTAAATAATTGTTTTGCTGCTCTGTTGTTTTTGTGAGCTTGATAAGTGGAGCTTGTCCTGAGTTTCTCCAGCCGTCTGTCCCTTTCACCAGTCTCTGAGCAAATTCACTGGTGTTGAATGGCCAGACTGTAACTGAGTATCTGGTGTTTTTTGGATATAAAACGTCATGTTTCAGCTTTATGTCAGAGAGTTGTTTTAATTGTCTAGTGTCAGATCATGAATGTTAGTAGAAGAACGACTCGAGTGGAGGAGGGATAGTCATTTCTAATCTTCTGGTTTTAAACAAGTCCCTGCTCATGAACAATGACAATTATAGAGGGAATAACATAGCCCCTCTTTTAAAATCTAAAGATACAACCTTTTAAGACAAATCCATTGTCTCAAAATATTTTTGTTCAAGGGAAAACTATAGCAAGAAGATTTGGGCTTCATTCAGTAAAGAAAGACACAGCAAGCAGCTTAGAAAACCTTTGCGATGCTTGGACAATGGAATACCGGTAACAGCATGACAGACTATATCAATAGCTCATAGGCCTTGTGAATACAAAGCTCCAATATCTGTTTCACATGGATTGGCTAGAGGCCACAACAAACTAAGAGCAAGATTTTCAGTTTACTACAAGGAACTATTAAAACACTGAGGGGTAACAAAATGTACAACAGAATCTTTCTGGTGTCTCAGGAGTCACTGCCCAAGGAGTTCCTTTTGGCATATGGGCACAAGGCTGGAGGAGAGGATTGATTAAATGAAGACTCCAAGAAATGGAGTAAATCACCGGCTGCTGTCTGAAGGACCATGGGTTCATTAAACCTTTGCTTTTTCTTCATTTTACTTACTTTCAAAGAACCATCTGGCAGTGCCCTGATAAATCAGTTCCATCACTTGGTGGGAGAAAAGACTACCCATACATGTCCATACCAACCACTGAACCTCCTATAGTGCCCTACCTGGAGTTCTCTTGTTGGCCGCAGCTTCCACACCCCACATTACCACCAGACTGAGGGGCCAACCCAGGGCACTGCGTTAATGTGTTGCAAGATGTATAAACACGAGAAAACCTTTTTGTATAATTGTATTTTGCATACAGTGGGAAAGACAAAATGAGCCTCAATGTTATCACTCCAGCAGTGGAAATGAGATTTTAATGAAGCACCATATAAAATAAATTACAATGGAAAATGAAGCCTAAATATACATTTGTTCTCTTCTGACACATCAGTGAGACTCGGCAGTTAAGGAGCTATTTAGGCCAAATACACTTTGACTTACAGAACCAGTGAAACGACTGCACATTCTTTTTCCTTAAAGCTCATCTATGGTATATACTTCACATTCAACCACTTCTGGATAAAGGACTCTTACTGATGTAATTCAGCCATATATTTCTTTCATTGTTATGGGCTGATTTATAAACTTACAGTAGGTGCTAATCTGCACCAGTGCAACCAGTGATGACTTTAGCTTTCATTTTCTGAACATCATTTCTGAGCCACTCCATATATATGGAAATTAGTAGATAAAACCCTTTTTTGATGAACACCACAACTGATCAAGGCTGGGTAATAACCTCCCCGCATGAGTAGGCTCCAATCCAACCTGGAACCTGAGCAGACAAACCTTTCCTGATATTTACAGATTTTTTTCTTTTCTTTCTTGGTCAGTGCCAAAAAAGCTGTTGTCCACTCATCAGCTGATTTTGTTGCCATTTTGCAAACGCACAAGTAAGCTGAAGTAATATTACTCTGCTCATGTTCCTAATGAGATCAGGTAACCTCATCACAACGTGCTTGTCGCAGAATACATTTTTATTGGACAAGTTTTAGTATGTGTTCATTAATTAGTCACTGACCGAATTGCTTAGTGACTTTAGAGTCTTCAAAAGCCCACATTGACCGTGATTACAACTGGTCTTTTTTATTTAGATTTTTGAACTATTTACCTTCTAAGGAAAAGCTGTGCTGCTTATGATATAAAGTAGGGATGCACTGAATACACTTTTTTGGATTTGGCCGAACTCCCGAATCCTTCATATAAGATTTGCCTGAATACCGAACCGAATCTGAATCCTAATTTGCATATGCAAATTAGGGCTGGGAAGGGGAAAACATTTTTTTACTTCCTTGTTTTGTGACAAAAAGTCACGTAAATTTCCTCCCGTCCCTAATTTGCAAATGCAAATTAGGATTCGATACAGCCAGGCATAAGGATTCGCCTGAATCTGAATCCTTCAGAAGAAGCCTGAATCCTGCCTGAATCCCGAGCCGAATCCTGGATTTAGTGCATCCCTAATATAAAGGAATACTGTTATCATGTAATTAACCCCCTAATACTATTATGGAGATGTGTATATTTCTTTTAATACTGGTCTGTTATCCTCTAAGTTGGCCAAGGGTGGGCAGAGCTCATGTTTATGGGCACTATGTAAACGACACTGGGCTATGTGTTTGCTGATGGGTCTCACCGTGAAAATTACTCTTTTCCAGGAGTCGACACAGGGCAGGTTTTAGGTCAGGTCAGAAAGGCACTTGGGCAACTTGGGAAGGACAAAGCTAAAAGGAAATATTACAGTAAATAAGTGTTCCAGTATATAAATTCGAGAAATGAAAACAAACTCTTATCTACCCAGCATTCCCTCATCTCTCTTTCACTTCTGTGCCAACTTGACCCTATCAATCTTGTGCTGTTATGCTCAGCTGATGCTCATGTTCTACATCCCTGACAATGGAGTCAGTTGACCTCGAGTCAATGACTTTCTTGATGACTCAGAAGCAGTCACTTGTTGGACTTGCTCTTTATTTGTGTTACAAATATGTTACTATATTTCCAACTTTATTTAATATCCATAACAGCAGCCCTAAGCTATATAAATAGAAATAGCCTTCCCCACATACAAATCTGTTTCAGTTTCACCCGATCATCACAAACCAAGAAAGACTGCCCCTTTAATGGGAACATGCCGAGATGTACTGTACTGCCTTCTGTGACACGTTCTTATGTTTCTTGATGTTCATCTGGATCAACATGACCATAAATATTACTCTGACTGAAGACTGGACACGTTATGTGATTAAGAGCCAATCTGATGGACCTATTGCTTCATCCCTAACTAGAACATTATTTCCCAAGGAATATGATGAGTTTTGATAAGAAACATCTGCTTTGCTTCCTCCGTGGGGCAGATATAAATGTTTATGAAATTACAGGATCCATTACCCATAATGAACATTGATATAAACATATCATAGCAAAGAGTAATCTGATAATCACACAGACAGATGTATCCTCTATTAGCACATCTCATCTGCCATGTTGGAAATTGATCGGCTTATACTTGCACAGTGGGACGAGCCACTTGGGAATGTCTCTATAATCTCACGTACTGGGAGAAGTTATAAGCTAGTTGTTGGTTACATACATAGCATTATTCACAATCAATTACTGAACTGCACTTTAGTGAAGGGTAAAACAGCCGTATTATTCAGATGACTGATGGAGTTCTTTGTGCTCCAGTCCAAGAGCACATTTGAGTAGAAGGAGCCATCGCCCATGGGGAAAGTGCATTGTGGGCACAAAATATGGCACTTTGTACCTTGTTGTATCACAGTAAATGAGTCCTGTATTTGGCTGACTAAGCAGGGTGGGAACAGCTGGTGGGGGTGGGGTGGCTCGATATCAAATCTATCTTCTTGTAGGATGATTGACTTTCTTCTTCTTTGAGTATCTATTCATACAGTATACAATGGGATGTTCAATATGTGACAGTGCTAAGCAAAGAGCCAGTCCAAGGCAATACTTTTGCCTACCCCTAATTTTAGTTCTATGTTACATTGAACCCATATCTGAAGCAGACCCTTTCTCTCCATTGCTGGCTGATAAAAGAAGCTGAATTTGCCCCTTTAAGCTGAATTGGTAGCTGACTGTCCTGTATATGCAGCCCTCCTCAATCAATATCTAGGTAAAGGTAACGGTGGCCATAGACACACCAATAATATTGTACGAAACAATATTGGCAGAAGACTTGGATATCTTCTATTGTTTCTACCTGTATATCGGACAAGTGAACTCTAACAGCTGGTATTGAAAATGAACAATCTTTCCCAGGCCGGGAGTTTGGGGCTTCGTCTCCCCTAATCCACTGGGTCATGGTACCCGGCACCCGCGCTTGCACAGCCCCTGCGCGCGAGCATGTGAATGCGTCAGACTCAGAGCACTGGGGATGATGCATACAGGAGTACAAGTCCCTAGTGCTCCTAGGATTGCGGCTGGGCAGCATGCCACCCTAAATATCTTGATTTGTGGCCTCGCCACAAATCCGGGCCTGATCTGTCCTACCGAAAGATCGTCTATTGCCACCTTAAGTCTCCATACATCTACAGTATTATCTAATCATTCGCCAGGGGACCAAATGATCAGATCAGCCCAATTTGGCCCCGTGCAAGGATGACCACATCAAGTAATATTCTGCTCCTTTGGGGACCTTGCTAAACTGTATGTGTGTGGCCAGTTTTATAGCTTAACCACAAGTCTGCTGGCTGGCCATTCCTCCACGTGTATGGAGAAGAGTATCTACAGATCGACCAACAACAAATACTCAACATACATTTTAGTTTTTGTAAACATCAAGTTGCTTGGGAACGTTCCTAATCCTTGACCAGCGACGCACCACCCTCCCTCCCTCCCTCTCTCTCTCTCCCCCTCTCTCTCTATCTCTGTATAATTATCAGGCAAAAACAAAAAATGCTCAAATAATGACCTGCTTAACTGCCAAGATTCTAGTTTGTATCATTTCTTTCCGAAGTTGATGCAAGGAAAGAATTCAGCTATATCTTAAACAATAGAAAATGTACATCCTAATGTGTCCTTGCCCTTGTGGATGATTTTTTATTGGGGGAATTTGCATTCTGTCTTGCCGGCTCAATCTGTGTGTTCATTATCTTCATGTTTTCATACCACGCACAGCAAGGAGCAGGGCAACTCAGTACAAGGTTTCTATGAAAAGTGTCGCATTTACTTTAAGGTATAGAAATGTGACAGTTTCCTCCTGGAGGGCAATGCTGATTGAGTACCCCAGACTTGCCCCATGAAACTCGATGTGACACAGCTCTGTAGTTTGAAGACATATCCTGATGAGTCTGGCCCTCTTGGCCTGAAGCAGTTTGGGTGCTCATCATTAGATACACATCACTTATTTTATACACTTAGCTTGGTTGGAAGAACACGCCGTCCAGTTCAGCCCTTAAAATAGCTCACTGCTGATAACTGAGAAGTTAACAGGGGAAAAATGTAATTCTAAAATTCTTATCTCATTGATTCTCGACTCTGATGATGTGCTGGGCATAAAGGAGTCTGGGAAAAGTTATTTAGAGTAATTTTGTGACTACTTACATCCCTTTGCAAGATGGCTCTCTGTATCAGGGAGAGTTGGTACCTAACTTGGTCATTAATACAAATTAAAACCATCTTTATTTTCTTAATTCTAATCATGCCTTGGGTTTGTCTATCAACATGGACAGTCACTTTGTTTCCAGTATTAAAATTACTCTAGTTCAGCAAAAGCTAACTGTTACTATGGGTTACTAGATGCAGGCATATTTAATAAAAAAAAGCAAGAAATTATAAAAAGTTGCAATGGATTCACGGTATCACAAAATCATACTAAAACGCAGTTTTATGGTGAACCAACCCTATTGATGAACCCTACTGTTCTCTTGTTCTCATCTGCTGGGTTGGGCTTGATGCAAACCATTCCAATCTCTCACATTTTCTCATGCCATTATCTGCACTAGTAACAAGGCTCATGCTCTGAGCTAATGTAATGAGTAACGTTGATATTTCGGGTCTTACATGATTGATGCTGCTTTGTACCAAGCAGGAATGCTGAACCTCGTCATATCAACTGGTGATTATCTCCTGTGCTACCGCAATATGGTAACCAAGCCTGGGATTTTAAGCAAATCTTTGAAAATGTGTAATCCTGTTTATGCAGAGGAGATCATTAAAGGGCATTGTTATTTGTAGCACACTGGTTGCTGTTTAACCCCCATCCTGATGAGTGTGTAATGCAATTAGCGAAGCAGAACAGTAGCTCACCCTCAAAACTGCCTTTAGAGATTATGCAGGGTATTCAGGACTGCCCTGGAACCTTCACATAGTAGAAGCAATTCCTAGGAAGAGTGGGGAATACAAGTTATTGTAGATCAAATAGTTTTGACCAACACTTCAGAATCTGAAGGCTTTTGGAAGTGTCTGGTAGTTGTAGGTCAACAACAGCAGAAGGCCCATGGGTTTAATGAAACTCCAGTGGGGGCTCCCCTACAGGTTGACTTTTGTCCAGCAAGACTTCCTTGTAGGATCATGGTCACCCTGTATAGAAAGTTATATTTGAAGCAAAGAACATCTGTCTTACCAGTACTTCACCATCCATGTTGTCATATTTGGTGGGAGAAGGTGAATCCACATTTAGGAAGAAACTTTCTAGATAAAGGAGGTTCCTACAGGCCCAGATATGGAAGGTGTTTTTTCCCCCCAATAGTATAAAATAGAGAGGGCAACCCCTGTAAGGTGTCTTTATTGCCACTTATGTGGCAGGTAAGTCTGGTGCTTCAAGCCTAAAGTAGGAGAACTTATTATGGAAAGAATCAGAAAGCCTAGACTGAGAAATGCTTTAGACTGGCTCTATAGGTGAAAGCATGTGAGACATCTTTGACTATGATGAATAGGGAGTGTGAAGTCAATTTACAAGAGAGCTGAGAGAACGAAGAGGCAGAACTTGCTGCTAAGTGCTCTTTATTGCACACAACATGTTTCGGGCCAAGAGCCCTTTATCAAGTGTACAAATCATTATGTGTACAGACTTTTTAAAGTGTAAAACAGGAAGTGAGGTCATAAAACATCGTATGTCAATCAACCGTGATACGGTGCTGATGTCCTCTTAATAAATGCTCATAAAATCAATAGTCTTTTTGCATCATTCATTTCCTACACCTGGAGCAGGGGTGCCCTGCTGAGATTGAGAGCACAGCTGCCAAATCCCCAGTCATTCCAATACAGTGAATAGGGAGTGTGGTTAGTACCCCAGTGGGTCCCTTGCCAGTGAGGGACATGAGCAAAGAAGCTTATGGTAGAGTAAATCACTTTTAATTTCTTCAGTATTTGGCTAGTAAGTGGTACTCCCGGGTATTGTTTTTTTATTAGTATGAATGGCTTAGCGTGAAACGTGTCAGGGTTGATGTCTTCCTGTAGCTGTTCCTGTTCCAGCCATGTGACCAGTAATTGCTCTTGTTGATTTTTGTCAATGAACCATTAACTTCTATTGCCATAGAGAAGCACTTTATATGTAAGAAGATTTGCCAGCCTTGTGTAATGACACACCCCTATACCCTCATTGTCCATTTACAGAAGAACAGTGACCACCTTCCGTCTTATTGTATGTCCTTCAAACTGCCCAGTTTATCTGCTCTCAGGCACACCTATGGTTAATTGTTTTGAGTTATTTCTAAGAACACTTCTATGTCTGCTAAACCTTTTCTTCTTCATGTAGAACACTCGTTGATGTGTTACATATTAGCAACGGGTTCATGTACACTCTATAAAAGGCTCAGTGAAGACTGAAGGAATCCTGGGAGGCTTCGTTAGGTCCCAATGACACACAGGGAAGATTGCCCAGCATTATGCAAAAGAAAAAGTCAGTGCTGCTAGCAATTGGCAGCAACAAGCAAACAGAGAATGTGAAAAACAAATATGACCTCGTGGGACTGGGGCAGGACTTAATGCTTAACAAATAGCTGCTTGGCCGTCACAGCACTGCCAACTGCTTTGCCAAGATCAAAAGTGCGAGAATTTGTCAAGGGAGCGATGGGAACCAAACAACAACAGCTCCATTTCTTTATTTCCAGGCTGTGAGTAATGTTTTAGCCTGGTCTGCTCTAAAGATGCCTAATTCCCTCATTATGTTACCCTGACAGTGACACCCTGTGTTGGGCACTTACCGTTTGAATGCTGGGACTTCTTCATCAGTTACCCAATAACATGCTGCATGTTTGTGCGTAGTGTTACATCCCCTTGAATTTTTGTTAAATTCTGTATTTGATGTTTTATTTGTAATGAATTGTTTTGTAATAATTCTTTTCTTCTTACTAGGTAAGTTGACAAAAGCTATGATGAACTTTTGCTTGTTATTTTTGCTCTTATTGTCTATGCAAAATCCCAATAAATATAATTGGAAAAGAAAAGTGTTACATCCCCAGCAGTGGATCGTGCTGTATAAACAAGCAGTACAACAATATTAAAGACTGGGAAACCTATTTGGCAGAATTCAAATGAATTTTCAATTTTTTACTAATTCGAATAAACATGACATTTTACAAAACTCTAATTATTTAAAAATCAGAATATAAAAAACTCAACCTAAAAAAAAGCCTTGAATGCATCAAATTCATTTGTTACTCGTCATTTTCAAAGGGTCAACATACTCTCCCAAAAACACTCAAATTAAAAAAAGAATCACAAAAATTTTGCCTAGGGACAATTTCCACTGACTTCGGAGCTCGGAAACTCTTAGACACTGAAATTTCGCATTCAAGTTCTTTTTTGTAAGTGTAATAAATACTGAGCGTTTTCAAACAGTAATTTGAATTCATGAGTTTTAGTGCTTGAAAATTAAAATCATGTTAAAAATTTGACTTATGGTCTGAGCTCATTAGGGCTATACAGTTGTCATGTTTCACGTTCCAGTGGGTTCCGTCGCTTGGTGCTGCAAATAGTAATTAGTCTCATTCATCCTTGTGGGTTTACGCCTCTGGGAATGAATACAGACCTATTTTTAATTTGTTCTGCATTTGTCTCCATCCCTGCTGGTACTGACCTCCTGAGATATATGAACACAATTACTAAAAGACACGCTGGAACGCAGTGTTGGACTGGGACACCAGGGCCCCACCCAAAAACCTTAGACCAGGGGCCCACCATAAAACCTTACACCAGGGGCCCACTCTCATTACTAAAATTCTTCATCTCCTCAATCAACCTCTATTCTCCCAGTTTGTTTTCTTTACATACTATAATCTATTATTCCATCTATTTAGCCTCTTTGTTCTCATAGAATAGGGAATGACCAGGAAATAGGCCAAAAGTTTAGCAGCATGAGGGCCCACTGACACCTGGGCCCACCGGGAGTTTTCCTGGTATCCCAGTGGGCCAGTCCGACACTGCTGGAACGCACTGCACAGCAACTAGATGAGAAATAGCTGGGGGTGATTTGCTGGGGACTTTGACCATTGCTCCTAAGAACAGCACCCCAAACCCATATATTTAAAGACCCTGCAGATCAGCAGATGTATCTGCTGCTTTTAGGGTCATAATGTACCCCCCACATAGGTGCCAAGATGCCTTATCTGGCTGAGCAAAGAGCAGTGGAGTCCCTCTATGCCTTAGTATAACCCCCAACTTCTAAGACTAAATGCCAACTGTGACTGTAGGCTTTATATGGAAAATGTAAGGCAAAAGGCCAGGAGATGCTCCATTAGCTCATCAGTCTGCCAGTTGACTATACAGCTATAGAAACTGCATCCAGAATGCTCGGGACTTGGGGTTTTCTGGACAAGGACGGGGGGTATCTGTAATTTGGATCTCCATACTTTGTCACCTAAGAAAAAAATCAATTGAAAGTGAGCCCAATGGGATTGTTTTGCCTCCAATTAGGCCCTAAATGAAACAGTTACAAAATATTACGATATTAGTGGTGACACAATGGGTGCAGTCATTATGCCTATTCATTAAAGGTACTTGCATCCAAAGGTGCACCTTGTACTTCCCTATGCTATAGTTGTTCTGGGCTTTAGTAGCTTTTTTTCTGCCCTTTTGTTCCAAATCACACACTAGTGCATGCATGGACGCAGGGGAACCCTGGAGTAACCACCATCCTCAAACTGTCGGTATTTCCAGGGTTTCTATTGTGGGATGTGTCAGCCGGCACAGCAGAGTTCCATCTAAAAACCACAAACAGAACCATTCTGACATTGAGGGTTGCAACTGCCATCATCCTGAGAACTTTTAGTGCAGTTTGTCAAAATGCACGTGTCCGAATGATGCATCAGGCGTAATTATATCAGACATCTCTCCATTTCACTGAATTTATGGGAAAAAAAACCTGCATTTTGGTTTCAAACATGTCGAATGGCATCCAAAATTGCACTTGATATCATAGCCCTATGAGTTAAGTGAGCTGTGTTTGCTCTACTTACCATATTACTAAACAGACTCAATACATAAAACAGCAAAATGTTTCCAGGGTCCCATAGGGGGTCAACTCACTTGATTTACAAGCCAAGGAGGCAACGGCACAGAATGGAGTACTGGGAATTAAATGCTTCTGGGGAATGCTTAAAATTATATGGATACATGTTGGCTGAACCTACCCAAACCACTCGGATATAATGTATTTCTCCCATGTAGAAGTGCAGCAGGTCATACCTATAATTAAATCATACATTTCCTGTGTATGAATCATGATAATATACAGTATAGTGATAATAATTGCTTTACTGACGTGTCTCTGCCATACAGAGGGCATCAAACTCAATCCCTTATCCATGGGACTAACTCTCTCCAAATCCAATCACATACCCCACACAAGCCAAGTTCTGAGTGAGCCGTAAAGTCCAGGGTGAGGCACATTGTACAACATGAATGTACTAGAGAAACATGTCTTTAATTAGGAGAACAAATGATCTGCCTTGGTTTCCACCTTGCCTATTTCCTATGCAGCAATGATAAAGTGCTTATATATTCATGGGGTTTATGTTGTGTGATGCTATTTTTCTTTCATGTGAATAGCTCATCATTTATATGCTTAATGTCCTTCTATAACCTTTCCCTTTAAGTGAATACTGTACCCATTTTTCAACACAGAGAAGTTCTAAAATATATAATCATTATAGAAAGAACTTTTCCACATTGACTCTTGCTCCCCAATAATCAACCATCTGCCCTACAAACAATTCCCTAGGGCTCCAAGCCAAACCCTAATATTTTCAAAGTGCTTTAACAGAATGAAATCTTTTTGGAGTTTTTTTTTAAAACTTTAAAAACATTTCTATACTATACAACATTTTTTATACAGATTTTCAATGATGGGATATATACTGTAAATCCTTTGCTTCTTAGCTTTCTCCTTAAGCGAGCAATATATATATCACTATCCTACAGCCTTTCCTTGGGGCTCCAATTTCACCATCGCTGACTTTCACTGCTACCCAGATGTTGTTGGTGTAGGCAGATTGACTGTGATCCAATGAAACCACAAGTCTGTTTAAAAAAAAACCCTACAAGGTAGCTGCTGATGTACTGATGGATGGTCAGACAGAAAAGTCAAAATGGGCCCTAACCAATTCTGACCAGAGTACCAGAGGATTGTATGCAGGGCCGGATTTACATTGCAGGTGCCCCTGCGCCTGCTGTTGTCCCTGTCTCCTCCCTTTTATTCAATCAAATTTTCATCATCAGGGCCAGAGCAATGGGGATTGGCGTACAGAAAATTTTAAAAACTATCATATCTCATGCTCCACCTCAATGTGGGTGTGGTTGGGCAGCACAGGGTCGGACTGGGCCGGGGAAAAAACCCGGTGGACCCCTGGCTCTTGTGGACCCCGCTGGCCCAGATCCGCTTCTTAATGCCACAACCTCCCTTTGTTGAACGGTCGTGGCAAAAAAATTGCAGGCATACTTGGCACAGCACGAATGCGCACAAATGCAATGCGAACAAGCCATGTGCAGTGTGCATTCGCACAAATGCGATGCGCTGGCGTAGCAGGGGGGCTGGAGGGGGCCCTGGGGCAGTAGCTCCAGGCCCTGGGCCCCCCAGTCTGACCCTGGGGCAGCATGCCGCTCCCTAAAATCCTAAAATCCTGCTGCCCTAGGCCCGGGCCTTGGTTGCCTCTCCACAGATCCAGACCTGATTTCACAGTGGGTTCCAGTCAAGGACATTTCCCATCAGTCCATCCTTATTTGTACAGTAGGCCTATATGAAATCTATAGCATTTGGCATCTGGTCTTGTTCAGAAAACAACAGAGCAGGCTGGAAAATTTTGTCATCCAAGGACTACATTGGGCTTTGACTGTGGTTCATGGATAATGGGTTTACATGGGTTTAATGCATGGGGAACTAACATGAAAATTAGGGAAATTGCAGGCATCCGTCTTTATTGACCGGATTTCTGCTGCTTTGTTGTTTGTGCAAAACTAACATCTAAGGAAGGTGATTCTTTTTGTTCCTTTGATCCCTTTTGGCAAGTACTAAATATATATCAGTGTTGAGACTTCCACAGCAAGATTCCATGAATAAATGATAAAACTATAACTAAGAACTGAAGAAAACCCCAAACTTTAAGAAGAGTTTATCTGAAGGCTCCCTCATCAAACAGACAGTGGATTCACTTGGAAGGCAAATGCACCTGCACTCCCTACTAAAATAGATTTGCTTGGTTTTGTTTTAAAACATGACCTAAAATAAAATAATAGAAAGACACAATAAAGCCAACCATGTCTTTAGCTGTGTAATTGCTTGTAGCCACCCTTGTGTGAAAGCCCCCATTAGATTACAGGTTTGTTGTATGTAAATTGGAGACTAAAGGCATGGAAGCACCTTTCAGCTCCGCAATGCTGGAAATTAGTTTTTTTAATAGGAAATTAGATTTGTAATATTTTAGTCAACAACAAAAAATCCGTATGAAGATGAAAAAATGACTCAAGCAATCAGACTTCTAAATCCAAGAATGAGCAATTGCACACGTCCTTGCTCGGCTACTCCCGAGAGAATAAGACAAATCATTTTGAGATTGGAGATGAAAACAAGATTTGATGGCGTCTACTGAGTTATGATGAGGACAAATACAGTGGCCCATATGAAATAACCCAAACAGTCTCTTTCTTCTACCAATAGAAGCATATTATACTTGATAATTATAGGGGACATATGATTTAGAAACACTAATATGGGATCTGTTATCGAGAAACCCATTATCCAGAATGCTCAGAATTACAGAAAGGCTGTGTAAGCCACCCGTCTAATCTTCCCTGCAGACGCACTGACTGGCAGGTTCGGGTGGAGGCGTCTACGGCACATTCTCTTCTAGCACTCAAGCTCCCATCGGTGACGCGCTCAGAGCGTTTGGGTTCTTCGCATGCGCATCTGGTTTTGGCACAAACGAAAACATGCTCTGTGCGTTTACATTTGGCACATGCGCACCTGACACTTCTCCCCAATTACAATTAATGATAAATGGAGGGCACACCAAAAACATTCAATTCAAATTAGTGAGAGGTGCAGAAACAAATGTTACCCCTACCTCAGGTAACCCATATCACTGATTCATCTGCATGTTTGCACACTCAAAACAAAAACAATTTGGGGTGGTTTAAATTCAATTTTTTCTCTTTGTTCAAAAAAACATTTTACACAGACAACGCCTTACAAAACATGGCATAATTTTGACAATGTTAAAAAGTAGCATAGAATATCAACCACCCATTAGTTATATGTAGCAAGCAAGAAATCAGCAAGGGAGCGGTTACACCTACCAGAAAAATGAGAATGGCCCCAAGGACTTTGTCAAGGGGATTCCCCAATTAAACTGGCGCCTGTATCCAATTGATTGTTCTATTGTTCAGCTATTGGTCCCCTTCACTGTCCATGTCTTTTCTTTTCAAATTCTTTTTATTGAATTTTACAATATGACCATTTTACAGCAGGTAAATAAATATGCAGTTTCATATTTCAAATGAATATCATACAGAGGGGTCCGTTTACTAAAGTGCGTAAAAAATATTCGCACAATATATAGACAGAATTTTCGCCAAATATGTTATCGCCAGTTTACTAACCTGCGGTAAATATAAATTTGCGAATTTTCTTGCGCAAGAATAATTGTTCGCCAGTTATCGCATTCGCTGAAAATAACGCTACGTACACATTAACGCCTGGTTTACTAAACTGCGAAATGTGCTAAAGACAAAATTAACGCCAGAATATTCGCAAACTTTTATCGCCACCTATGTAGTGGCGTAAAAGTATTTTTTTAGCCAGAAAATTCTCAAGGGGCAGGAAATATCCCATAATACTGTTTTTTTTTACCCATCATTCTTTGCTGACAGGAGACAGATCTGTAGCTATTGCTGACAGGATGTTTTGGCTTCTGCTTCTATCTGGTGCAACAGCAGCAGTTTCAGCTCAGAGTCGTATTATTGGCAGCGGCATCACAGTCCAAGGATTCGTCAGCCTCTACACTTTATTGGTTTCATTGTGATTGGCTACATTAAACTGTGCATTTCTATGAAGCAAAGAGTTGATTGGTATCATTTCTTGTTCATATGATTCTATTGGCAGAAGGGTTTATATGATGCAGACTTGTTTGATTGGTGTTACTCTGGTGATGTTGTTGGACGGTATAATCATCAGTCAATAAAGTTTATCAGTTTTGAAGATGCATTTCTGGCCATAAATGTCACAGTAAAAATTGCCATAATAACTGCCCTAAAACAAGACTATTTTATAGCATAAATATTCGCAAAAACTTAATTTTTCGCCAGAAAATTCGCAACTTGCTAAAATTACCGATAACGTAAGCTGGTTCCTTAACGTAGTTACCGCAAGTGATCGCAATGACTTCTGAGCGCTTCGCTGTTTAGTAAACTTAGTCGCTGCGAATATTCTGGCGTAAAAATATTCTCAGCGATAACATGCGGAAACTTAAAGTCAGATTTACCGCACTTTAGTAAACGGACCCCAGAGTTTTACATGAACAGTAAAAATATATTAACTATTTTGACCTGTTTCTCATTTATTTAATATTCACTATTGCTCAAAAACACAAGAATTTTAAAATTCAGAAAGAGAGAATTAGTAAACACAATTTAAAAATGACATGAATGGGATGACAACCCAGTTTAATTCCTGAATTTTTAATCAGCCTTCCCCATGAGTTTATGTATAAATTCCTTTTTTGTTGTCATCTAAAGTTTCTACATAAATTGACCACCCCCTGTTTATTTTTTCCCTAAAAGAAAAATCTTCCATTCTGAATATAAGAACGTCTTGAATATATAAACTATGCAAATATGAGAGTACATCTTTCAGAGTGGGGGTTTTCTCTGTTATCCAGGATAAAAATATAGATTACACTGTCCATCTCTGTTTCCCCTTGGATGTTGGTGGTATGAAAAGATGGCGCCTGTGTGGGGAATGGAGGAGACAACAGGAACATATAGAGACACAAGTAAAGTGGAGAGTGAATGTTGTTAAGAGAAGGCATCTGTAACTTCTTCTTTGCTTAGTGATGTTTTATTATATATTGAGAGTGGGGGAGTAGATTCTCTCTTAGGAGTTGGAGCGAAGTGTATAGGGTGGATAGGGTGAATGTATCAAAAGACAAATTAGGGTGGATAGGGTGAATGTATAAAAGGAAAAAATAGAGTTAAAAGGGTGAATGTATAAAAAGAAAAATTAGGGTGGATAGGGTGAATGTATAAAAATAAAAATTAGGGTGGATAGGGTGAATGTATAAAAATAAAAACTAGGGTGGATAGGGTGAATGTATAAAATAAAAATTAGGGTGGATAGGGTGAATGTATAAATATTAGGGTGGATAGGGTGAAGGCATGAAGGAAAAATTGACAGGTTTTTGACAGGTTTTGAAAGTGGTATTAATGTGATTAGAGAAGGAAAGTGCAAAAGACCCCCAAGTTGACTCAACAGGATTAATAAGCAGGTCAGCAATATTAATTATAAAATATTAGAGCAGAATTTGGGTAGAAACACGATCAGTTGAGTTTTTGTTATGCTCAGGTTTAGATGACATTGATTCATGCAGGGGAGAATAGCTAAGAGGCAGCTATAGATCTGTGTCTGCATTTCATGGGGTTAGTGAAGGGACATCTAAACATATCTGGGTATAATGTGTACATACGATATTCAAAGCCTACTGAGTGGATGAGGTCTCCCATGAAGAGACTTTATAGTTGCACTTTTAAGCTATGGTCGTCGTTGCTCCTGTAATATATTTGTAGTTGTGTGCTATCACTAGACCTTCTACTTGGAGCTTCTACTCTAGGAGACATGAAATGTTTATAATTCAACTGTTTTGCTTCTGTTTGTTCCTAGTTCCACTATCCCTGTCAGTTTGTGGGCATTATCTCTTCAGCTGTGGCTTGGGCACACAGTGATACACATTTAAGCTCTTTATGATGCACAAGGAGGACTATGACTGTACATTGTATAGAACGACTTATGGTTGCCTCCAACACTGGGTTTTTCTATTATATTATTTGATTTTCTCACAGTCTGGAATTACAATTAGCTAATAATTACATATCTGTTTTCTTGTTTGGGCACTCAGTCCTCCTGCCTGCAGTATTTTTATGCAATGTGTCCTTCCAGTCAATTATTAACAGCGGGGCATTGCTCCCTAAAGCCCACTCAAGTACTCAAGTGCCATATATATCTGAATTAATAGTGACCTACATACAAGCAGGTCAAGGCTTCAGTGTTTATGTTACAGTTCTCTAGACAAGTCATTTATTTCTGCTCATAGTGAAGCCAAAGCACATCTTTAGGATCATTTATGATTGAAACTGCATGTGCGGTCATTCTAAAACGGAAGCAAATGTTGCTCGTATTGTTGCAGTTAATGAATGGTCCAACCATGTTTTATGCACTTCTGCAAAGTTGCGATAAGCCTCATTGCGTCCTTCTGATATATTGGGTGTAAGTTTGCCTATTCACACTGAGGAACCTTGGAGCTACTGAGGAACCTTGGAGCTACCGTTACCCTGGATATGCTGATAGTTCCAGGGCCCCCCACAGTGGGTTGCGTCAATAAGCTTGAGCCCAGGGAAATGGTCAATAATGCCATTCTTCTGAAGTGACAAAATTCCCAACTTGCACCTGATACATGACCCCTTGCAACCGCAAGTACATTCCTGTAGATGCATTGGGGGTAACTGGGTGCACAGGAAGAAAAGCTGCATTGTTGAACACTTTTCATGGTAAGTCAATGCCCCATATTGTGTCTTCTTGTGTTTATGATCATTTGACAACAGAAAAGAACTGGAAGCAGTTAATTCCATCTGGAACCAATTTGGAAATATTCTTTTATGTCCCAGAGTGATGAGCGGCAGGAGGTCATAAAGATTCTCACCAATTTTGATACAGATGATCTTACAAATAAGAACTCTAGTTCCATGTGAAAAACATAATTATCAGTAAAAGGACTTTTTCTAAGACTGTGCCAGGAGTTCTGTTATTAATTGCATTATTTTGTTAATGCTGAGTTACTATATATAAATACCATTACTGTTTGTTCTTTTATGCCCTCTGCTAATCTCCGGAAACGTCTCTCTCACATATTGAGACGTCTTAATCCCTGCTTGAAATCTCAGCACCAGATGGAGCTCAAATATAATGTGACATGAATACCCCTCAGGGGTAACGTCTAGGGGAGTGAGTCAATATTTAGCTTTAAAGGTGATGTGTGTCATGATGTTAATTAAGAGGAACTATGAGCGTTGTGATTTGTCTACTCATCTGGGCCAAACATCTTGGATCTAAGTAGACGTATTTCTTTGGTCACACCTTGGCTTTATAATGATTGAATCTGAATCTGACTCAGTAGTCAGGCAGCACAGAAGTGCAGGTAAAAACGTGTTCATACAAGTGTATCGCTCAGTGGGACTCGTAACCAAGTGTAATAACTAAAAATGTTTTCTGAACAAATGAGGGTTAAAATATATACAGATTTACCCACCTGTTCCTGTAGAATTATCAATCCCAGACATATTATTTGCCTATTTCATAATGTAACAATAGCCATCTTTTCAGAAATGCATAATTTTGCTGAATATAAATACATGTAGTACCTATAAATTATACCATGTTGTGAAATTGCTTTAGAATAGTGTAGAAGCACTTTATTTTCCTTCATACTTATTGCATTGATTTTCAACTGCAAATAGGTTATTGCAAGATGCCTAAAATATTTACTTTCCTTAACCTGTGCCTGTTCTGTCCTCATTGGCCAGTTCCTGTTCCCTGTTGTTTAAAAAAGTGGAAGGAATTTGCTAAGTCTCTTTCTGGATTCCTTCATAGTGGGAGGTGGATGTGCCAGAGGTCTGCAGGTAGGCCTCAGTACAGGAGACCAAGACCTCCCCTAAGGTAACCAACTGGAGGACATGTAGCCATTGAGTGAGGAGCCGGTAGTGATAGACTGGCATCATGTCATCATAGTACACCCCAGGGGTGTAAGAAAATCCTGTGTTGCACCAAGTGAGGGGTTAGTATTCAACAGGTGACCACCAACTTAATGTCCAGAACCACAGCTGGGCTATATTTATACATGAAAGTCCATGGCTGGAGACAGGGGCGTAACTACAGAGGAAGCAGACCCTGCAGCTGCAGGGGGGCCCAAGAGGCATAGGGGGCCCCATAAGGCTCTAATTAATTAGGAATTTTAACATATATTGTTAATACAGGGCAACCACTGGATATTTTGGGAGCCCTAAAATTATTTTGCTGTGGGGCCCAGTAACATCTAGTTACGCCACTGGCTGGAGAGGAGCTATGAAAGTTTGTTGGCCATTTCTAAGGTGAGCCAAGATTCCCATCCTAGTCCATCACCAACCTAGCTCGCGTGTAATTTATATTGCCTTTCATTGTACTATTAAATCTATTACCACTGGCACCCATTTTTTTCATTCTTTAAACTGTCACTGCATCCTCATTTCCAAGTTGGCTAACTTGGATCTGATGCAAATTGGGTGAATCTTGGCCATGCCTTCCCCAACCCTGTCCCTCCCTTGGGTCACACTGGTTCCGCCCTGTCCAACCCCCCAGGGCCATATTCCCTACTCCACCACTTTGGACATGATGGATATTGGAGGACTTCAGGTAACAATTATATGCGGTAGATGAACCTGTTGACCTGTGTAATGCTCTACTGTTTCAGCTGTGATGTCATTAGTCTGTGATGTCACTGTATCTTCATCTGCCCATAAACATGTCTTTCATCTGTTCTGTGAATTTATATACTACACCTCCTTGCCTCAACTTTCTTTTTGCTTAGTTGATTTTATGCTCCCTGTATAATGTATGAAGTAGGAGGCATTAGCAGAATGTGTACTACTCAGCTGTAACAAAAGGGTCAAGGGAATGATCGTTGTATCTACTAATATTGTAGCTGCTTCCAAGAAACTCCTCTACTTCTGTAACTTCCCATAAAGAGCTCTGTAGTAATATTTTGTTTGGCACAATTGAAAAATGCCTAGAAATGTCCAAACTCAGCATTGCACATTCACTGTTCATTGTCTAAATAATTGCCCTTTTTACTTTGTTTTTGCCTTTTATTTTATGTTTTGGTTTCAAATTAAAAAATGAAAGGTAGGTTTTACTTTAGTGTCTCCCTGTGCTCTCAGCCCAATTTCATTAATTATCCAGAGCAGCGAGAGCTTAACTATACAGATTTCCTTTTCAGTAATGCATCACTTGATATCAACATGAAAGCAGAAAATTGCAATTCCTCAGAAAAAAAAAACTCATCATCAAGGGAAAAGTAGTTTTTGCTTTTTAAATGTAATTTAGCCTGACTTTAACAAAAAAACGAAGAAAAGGAACAGGCACAATAGCTCGGGCATGTGGTATTTCTAAAATGTTACACGGACGCACCAGTCTTCTGAATATATTATTCTTTTGTATTTTATAACAGAAATATCAGTTAGCATGATATTCCCGTTGCATGACTATCCAGGTCATGGTATATCTAATATAAGTAATTCTAAAACAACTGGACTTGCTGAGTTGGATTAGTGGAAGAGTTTATATACCGAGGACTTCCCAAATCGGATGAGTAGTGAAACGTCCCGTTGCATGGTTTTCCCTTGTTCATATAAAGGAATGACTCTTCTTGCAGATAAAGCCTAAGCTATAGCATCAATTATTTTCTTTCTTAGCCAAAATCTTTTTTAGTTTTTCTGGAAGCCAATATGTCACTTTATGGTCTGGGTGGTGTTGCTATATTATAGAGTTCTATCATGAGCTGGAACATCAATTGCTGTATAGTCTAAATTCAATATTTATTTTTATTCATATTCAATAACGACTATATAACTGTGTATTACTCAAGTACTGCTCCAACAATGTATTCCTTTAATTATTTTGCAGGAAGTGTCCAAAAGTCATATGTTTTTTAGCTTTCCCAACCCACCCATTTACAGAAGAAGGCAAGATATGATCATTGGGGGGTGCCAAATGTTTCCTGGCAGTACTTACTTCTTCTTGATGAAACCAGGATCCCTGTAGCTGAGGTTTAAGATAAACCAACATTATTGCATGATGCTCTTACAGTAATTCCTCAGGCCAGTGCAGTTTTTAACAAATGGGAGCCCTGGCCTGGGGTTACAGGAAAGCAATTATTTTTATTTATAAATTATAATCACTGTACAACATTTTGTCACCCCAGGGATTATACCGTCCCTTCTTTCTCTTTTAGTGGTAGTCTCATGCCATTAAAGTGACCATGAAGACTGTAAACATTCTATTGCTTATTTATACATTTTACAAAGGGACTAAATTTTACCTACAACTTACATGCTGCTTTCAAAGTAAAACTCCCACACTTGGCTGCCCTTTTATTAGACACCAGTGGGATCACCTGACTATAGCTGGGAAGGGTGGGAGCTACAACATGGAGCTGGTCACTGCTCCTGTATAAACTATAACAAACAAGGGAAAGTTGTGCTCACCACTATTTTTTAAAACCATTAGGCGGGGGTGCATCCCACTGGTGTCTAATAAAAGGGCAGCCAAGTATGGAGGTTTACTTTGAAAGCAGCTAGTAAGTTGCAGGTAAAACTTAGTCCCTTTGTAAAATGTATAATGAAGCAATAGAATTCTTAATGAATCAGATAAAATTGAGCATAGGACTGGCCAGATATGGGATGACTTTGACGTAGTTGGCCAGCTTAAATATATTGCAATATATGGACAAACAATCCCTGTTTTGTTTAAAGGGTAAGGCATTTTTCAGTAGCAGTATGCACAAAATGTCGCTGTCTTAAATATATTGATAATGGGTTGAGTGCAGGGGACTCTTGTATTTGTCTATATCCTATGTAGAACCTACTGGATTTCTCTTTTAATAGAGCACCAGCCTAATGTACCCAAGGAAAGGAGAAATAAGGGATGAGGCAGTCTGAGGAAGCTTTGCTATATTAGCACTTGGCTTGTCTTGCCGGAGAGAAAAATCGCATTATTTTGCTTAATGCAAAAGGGCAAACTTTCATTACATGAATATAAAGTAATGTTTCTGGGAAAGACAACTTTTTAAGCCTGACATTTGACTTATGAGTGGTGTCTTCACAGCGCGGGGGGAGAATAATACGCCATCAATATTTTTTTTACTTTCAAAGTTTTTCCTTTTGAGTTGAGTAGATGCCAGAGTACGGCTGCCAAAGCAGGAATTGCATTAACATTTCGAGGCCGGTAGCTATTGCTTTACTTGAGTGAAAACACTCTAAATGGGCTTTAATTGAAGCGCATGATAAAAACCTGCCTGCGCTTATCTCCGCTCCTGCACAGTCATAATGTAAGAATGTCAACTGGTTTGTTTCCATCGGGGGGATGTCTGAACTGCACAAATCTCACATTCGCTTCACTTTTTGCCTTTTATTTTCTGTTTTCTATTCTTTGTTGCAGATGTTGCATTTGCAGATTTTGCTTCGGGTGCAATTGGCACAGAGTAAAAACAAAATGGAAATGTCTAACATTCACCCCGTTAACCCTGCTAGAAGGGTTTGGTTCCTGGGGCTCTATAGCTTCATCATGTAAACCTCCCCTTTTGTTTTTCTCTAATGATAATATTAAGCAGTCACTGTATAATGATTATCCCTTTCTTCTTTAATTGTGTCAACTGCTGACTCCTTACCGAAACTGCCATTGTTTCAAAGTGGCTGACCACAATCTTCCTTATTATTTCCTATAGCCCCCAGTTTTCTTATAAACCCCCTATTACAATAAACCTGCAGGAGATGTAGCCTGGCACCCAGATAACATGCTCTGATGGTTTGGGGAGTGTGTACAGACAAATGTGGAATTGTTTAGGCATATGCATTAGCAAGAACAAGCTCTTTAGACTGGTTATAGCCTCTACATAGGCTTTTAAACAATGCCCTGTGTTAATATCATTATCCCGTTACTTAGCATCATTTAACAGGATACATTTAGGGTTATATGAGGTGAATAGCAGAACTTGTATAATCTGCAAATTTACCTTCCGATGTATTGCCATGTTTTTAGCAAAGCAAATCATTTGTCTCCTTCACTTCCCATGTTGTTAGTGCCCCAAGTACAGCACATCAATCATTAAGCTCACAATGCAAAAAGTGATATTCAGTATGTTCTTTATTTTAAGAGCATTTCTATGCATGTTTCCTATGTGGTCCTTTTTTGTTACCTCTCTTTCCATTCTGCTCTTCTTCTAACTTTAAAGGACAAGGAAATTTAAACTTCCTTCTCCTCTTTCTCTTTTAGTGGTAGTCTCATGCCATTAAAGTGACCCTGAAGCCTGTAAACATTTAGCGCTATCTCTTAACTCTTAAAAGCTGCCTGTTGCACAAAATTTTTTTGTGGTTTCAATGAACTTAACTAAAGAAATAGGCTACAAATGTTTTGGGCTTCTGTACCAGCCCAAGGCAACCACAACCCTTTAGCATTAAAGATCTGTGTCTCCAAAGATGCCCCAGTAGCTCCCCATCTTCTTTTCTGCTGATTCACTGCACATGCTCTGTGCTGCTGTCACTTACTGAGCTTAGGGACCCACTCACAATATACAGTACGCATAGAATAGAAATGTCACAATATAAGGCTGATTAGTAATTAATACAGATAATTACTACATGGCAGCACAGAAACCAGTGCAATTAGCATCAGAATTTAATAATCAGCCCTGTAGCATCAGTTTATATTACAGACCAACCTCATTTTCTGCTGGATAATTAGTGACGAGCCCTAAGCTTAGCTTCTCAACAGCCAATCAGAGCCCACTGAGCATGTGAGTGTCACAGACACTTTCCAAGATGGTGACCCCCTGTGACAAGTTTGAAGTCCTGGATCATTGCTGCTATTGACAAGCTGAAACTTTAGCCTCGTGCAATAAGTTCACTATATAAAATATGCTATTTTTAGGGTTTAGTTCTCCTTTAGCTGTTTATTCTCACCCTCCTTTATTCCTACTTCCCCACCTCTCTTGGGATAGCTCTATTCTCCTATTTCTGTCCATCCCCCAGGATCACCTTGCTATTTTGCTCTACAACCTTTGCCACCAGTCCCTGCCCTCTTATGGACTCATCTCTCTTTATTCCTTTAACTGAGCTGCAAATCATTAAATGCATAAAGTACAATATTTACTTATTGCCTCATCACAGTCAATGCCACTTCCACCATTTCTTATATTTTGCAATACTGAATGCCTTCCCTCTGCCAAGTGTCTTGCCATCTTGATGAGTCAGAAACAGTTCAGTGTAGCCGCTGCTCAAAGCAAAAGTGCTAAGTGCTCAACATTAGAAGTGTTAAGGAATGACGCACGTAGCAAGACTGAGAAGAGTGAGAAAAGCTTTTGTTATGGGAAGTACCAGTTAGACTTGAGATTGGAGAGAATTTGGGGCACTATTGCAAATATGAATCTTCTCTAGGTGCTCCAGTTTCCTCCAACAGTCTAAAAACATAATAATAGGTTAAATGGCATCTCATGAAATTGTCTATAGTATGTATGGGCCTGTGGTAGGCAAAAGGGAACACCATATAAAACAATAATAACATCTAAATAAGGACATAATAAGGAAGAATGCAAGTGCCAGTCCTAACACAAAATTACCCTCAAAATGTGATCACTTTTGCTGGCCACATGCTGGTTATTTCTCCTTTAATAAGGTGCAAGGTGCAAAGGGCACGGATACATGGGAGACCTGGAATGTAACCTTTATTGGGCAGAGGCTTCCATTACGTGTTGAATCTACATACATACAACTGACTTGAACCCAGTATGCTAATTCTATCTAGAGTGGAACATGCATCCGGGCACAGACATTTAGACAGTTGGACACTAATACTGAAAACTCCATAAACACGTCATTTAATCCAGAAAAACTAATTTGCCTTAACTGTGAGCTCTGCAGACTAACCATACTCAGAACTACATTACATGAGAGGAAACACCGACTCTAGTATAATTATATTGTTTGTTATTGATACAATTGCTATTTGTTCAGAAGTGCATTGGCTGCTATTTTGTGCAGTTGTTTTGGTTGATACTAATTTTGCATCGCTTACGGGTAGTATGTATGATAGCATGTTTGCCCTCGATTGACCGGACCATGTACAAAATATGAAAATCTGGAAAACTTCCTTTGACTTATTTCCACACTCACGGATATGTTGCTTTGGATAAAGGCCATATTTAAGCAGATACTAATGACCCATCCATCCTGAAAACAAGGTCACAGTAGTAGGACATGTGAGCCTTTCTAAGAATTGACCTTCTGCAAAAAGAGGTGTAGGGTCCAGTGTCGGACTGGCCCACCGGGATACCAGTAAAACTCCCGGTGGGCCCAGGTGTCAGTGGGCCTCTTGCCTTTAAACATTTGGTCTATTTCATGGTCATTCCCTATTTATTTATAGGAAAAAAGAGGCTTAATAATGGAAGAATAGTGTATAGTATGTAGAGATAAAAGACTTGGAGAATAAAGAGGTTGAGTGAAGAGGAATAATAGTTTGGAAAGTGGGCCCACGGTCTAAGGTTTTCTGGTGAGCCCCGGGCATCCCAGTCCGACACTGCTGGGGTCTGTGTCACAGGCGTATTTCACCCAAGCACATAGGCAATAATGATAGGCAGCAAACTATGTTAATGGAATAGTAATACAGGTATAGGATCCCTTATCCGGAAACCCGATATTCAGAAAGCTCAGAATTACGTTATGGCTGTCTCCCATAGACTCCATTTTATCCAAATAATCCAAATTTTTAAAAATGATTTCCTTTTTCTCTGTAATAATAAAACAGTACCTTGTACTTGATCCCAAACTAAGATATAATTAATCTTTATTGGAAGCAAAACCAGCCTATTGGGTTTGTTTGATGTTTATATGAATTTCTAGTAGACTTAAAGCACGAAGACCAAAATTACAGAAAAATCCATTATCCGGAAAACCCCAGGTCCCGAGCATTCTGGGTAACAGGTCCCATACCTGCAATATTAATATTTCCAGTGTAACCCTATTTAGAAGCTGCACCTCTCCATAGTACAGGGAGCACTCCCTTTGTCTAAAACAACAGTTAATTGTGTATTTGCTGGAACTGCACCAGTGTCTCAGATGTTAGTTCAGGATTATACAGAATACAATCACTTTTTGTAAAAGGATTAATTCTTTTGATGGTACTGGGCACAGACAGGAGATTAGTAACAACTAGCAGTAGTAGTACCATTGGATGAAACTGTGGAACACTAACCCCTTCTCCACTCCTTCTTGCCCTCAGCCTGACTCTCACTCATAGGGGCAAATTCACTAAGGGACAAATTTTTGCAAAATTCACTACCACTATGCTAATTCACTAAGCGTTAATTCGTTAGCTAGAGCATTTCATAGCAAATCCCTATCGTTCATGTCTGTTTAGCGAAAATTCATTAGTACGCTTACGCTTAGGTCAATTTGAATAGGGCGGGTACATATAGGTCATATATACGTCTTTATTAGTGATGTTGGTACAAATTCTTAAAGTGGCCACTTATTATTACAAATGTCCAAAGAAGCAAAATATAGATTTAAGAGATCCTCTAATGCCCAAGACATGAGCCCACCCTAAAACAAATGTGACATGCCCCTCAAATGGTTGGGAAAAAATGTTAACACAAAAATCTTTAATAGTCAGGACTTTTGAAGATAATCCTGCTTTAAAATATGAAAAAATGCCAGCGTTTTTTAGAACTTTTATGACTTTCCGACATACAGGATATGATGTCACTGAGATAAGATTGAGGAAGATGTAGCTTCATTGAATCAGTTTACCAGGTATAAGGTGGTGAAGAAAACTCCGGTGAAAGAGGTAACGTTCTGTAAAATTCGCAAAAATTCTCCTGGCGATAGGATGCAAAACTGCGCTAGTGACGGTCTTTTTTGCTAGCTAATTGTCCTCTACGCCTGTTAGTAAATTGGCCATGTCCCTGCGGATGAGATTTCTGGCGAATTTTCGGTATCGATGGCCATTTCACCCAATTGTAAATATGCCCCTTAGAGTGAACCATCACACTAACTATTTTTACTGAGACAGAGACTCTCTAGCACCACCTGTTCTGCAAGTGGGGGGGTCAAAGAGCCAGAACAACATGGTGACTCCTATTTTAAAGACTAGTGGGTAGGCTCATCGGAGGACATTTCTTAGAGGGGGGTAATATACAGAGATGACACTTAATGAAAAACAGTTTGGCAATGTAAACAAACGTACATTCTAAAAACATTGACAGAACATATTTCTGTTTGTTGCAAGGTCAGATTCTCCCCAATAGTCCTGTTTATGCTTGGGAAGAAGCCCATCAACCTCACTAAAACTGACCTGGTCTAACAACGCTGGATCTGAAGAACTCAGGCTCTGCCTTTGCACAGAGACATAGCTGCTAGGTATTTGTACACTCTCACTTTCATATTCAATCAATTCTGAGACAGACGTTCTGGCACTAAGTGCCTTTGAAGGGGTGAATGCAATTCTATTTATTGCATTGCCAGTTAATCATTTAAGCAGCACAAAAACAAAATCTTTCTGAAACTCAAAAAGCCAGACAGGAAAATTGGGAGCGTGAATTCACCCATGTCTTCTGCTGGGTGGATCCGTCTTTCTTTTAAGGTTTTTATTTCATATTCTCTGCTTTGATGCTCTTTGCTAGAGTTACAAAGTCAGTGGAGACGTCATTTCTAGATTTCCTTACTAAGACAAATTCCAGTGTTTATTTCATGTTTGGGTGTTCTTGGGCTAAAGGGATTTCTTCTCATATGTTTATACACCAGTGTGGCATCATGTCTCACATGCGAGGCCAACAGTGACTAAGACCCTTGGGTCCAGCACCAGAATAAATATACTTAATCCTTTTTTTAAAATATGAGAGTCACATGATACTTTTGTATCCATATCTGTTTTGTTGGTGGGCAAGCAAGTCAATTGGAATTTCGAGTGTTCACTTTATCCTGTGGTGAAGCCTGGGGAATGTTCCTAAATGGAACAGGGCACATTGGTCAATGAATAGCTCCATGAAAATGAGAACTATGTAAACCTTATACCATGTCTGTCCCTAATCACCTATCTCAGTCCAGTTCAACACTTTCAGGAGATTCTGGAGCCATGCCTGAGATAACATAGTCAACCAAAACCAACTGATGGAATTCATTATAAAATAAATATTTCATATCTCATTAAAACGTAACAAATTCTTGTAGAATGGTTGTAAAGACGCCCAAAGGTTTGGCCAAATCATGATGTCCAATCACCCTTTAATGCTGCTGCTTCTTTTGTCTGAAAGACAAAAATGGACTATATATAAAAATGTGTAACTTTATTTACAAAAGTCCAATGTTTCAGTTCCATCAGTTGAGTTAGTTTTTTTGCATTTTGAGATGCTCTATGGACTGATACATATATATGTACGTATGTATATAGTATATACAATAAATTATCATTTATTTTTATAGAGCCGACAAGGTACGCAGTTTTTTACCTTTAGGTGGCCATACACGGGCCATACACGGGCCATACACGGGCCATACACGGGCCATACACGGGCCATACACGGGCCGATCGAGATCTGGTCGGCCACATCTCGATCGGATGGGACTAAAAATCCTTTTTTCCTCCTCCCCTCCCTGCTGTAATCTGAGCCCAGATCTATGAGTGAGAAGAGAGAGATTCAGACAGGAAGTGATGTCACACCATGCTAATATGGCAGCTTCTAGAGCTGATTACTCAGGTATGGTAAAGCATTCTGCAGAATAAATATAGTTATAGCTTGCACTATTGTGGCTAATCTATTGACAATAAACTGCTTCGGTAGCTTTCCTTCTCTTTTAAAGGGAATGTCCATACAGAGAATGATTTTCTTTTATTGAACAATAAAAAAAAAATTTAAGTACATTTTCCAAAATACATGATGTAATAGAATCTACAAGTTAATAGTTGATTGTATCGCAGTGCCTATGATGTTTTTTTCTTGACACTTCATGGTAGGACTGGAACAACCAGTATTGAGACCATAAGAATTAAGAAACCACAAGACTTGATAATTGATAATATCAATTCAGGGGCAAGTGGCATGTCCTTCCTGGCCTACTGATGTATGGCACAATTCCTATATATATATATATATATAAATATATGTAAAATTATGTTTCTCCAAGTCCTTCCGGGACAGGCAAATCTTTAACATCACAATAAGTGCACAAAGAGTGTGTCGGTTTTTCTTCTAGTCTGTCAGTTTTTTGTCTGGAAATGTCAAGTCATCCATAGAAAGAAAAATATATAAATATTCAAAGCTCTTGCAACACCTGTTGTTCCTCTGTGACGACAAGGTGTACTTGACATACTGGGGCAAATTCGCTAAGAGTCGTAGTTGCGCCAGGCGCAACTTCGCCGCACTTCGCCACACTTCGCCAGGCGTAGTTTCGCCAGCGCTCCGCAAATTCACTAAAAACCGAAGTTCCGCATAGGGGTAGCGTAAGGTTGGGAAGTTGCGCTAGCGTTGATTCGCTAAGCAAAGCGAAGTTACGCTAGCGATGGTTAATTTGCATACGGCGCCAAATTCAAATTTCAATGGAGGAATATGTAGCATCACTACACAAGCCTGGGAAACCTTCAAAACATGCCCTACACATGTGCCCAATGTATAGTTAAGTTGCCATGAGTTAGGAAATGTAGGGGGGAAGGAGGGGAGCCCCCCAAAAAATTTCAATCTTTATCACCCATAATATAGAAAAAACACCAGCATTTTTTGGGACTTAGAAAAAATTTGACCTTTTTTTTAAGCAATCCCTATCTACTCTATTGCGCTTCGCCTGGTCTGAGGTGGCGAAGGAAGTCTAGCGTAAAAGGTAGCATTCAGTACACTGTGCGCGTTAGTGAATTTGCGCAGTTACGTCCGTAGCGAAAATTCGCCAGGCGTAAGGGTGCGAAGTAACACTAGCGAATTTACGCCAGCGTTCGTTAGTGAATTTGCGAAGTAACGAAAATGCCCAGCGAATTGACGCTAGCGTTAGGCGCTTCGGCGCTTAGTGAATTTGGGTCACGGACTCTTCAGAAAATAAAGCCTACAGTCTGTTGAATCTAGTTGAGTTCTGATGGAATCTACTAAAAATACACATTGAAAAATACACAGCCTTATAGTATGCTGATGTAAAAAAGCACCTCCAGATAGACACTCTTTTTTCCCATACCCAAGTGTTAGGAGTTGCTGGGTTGACTGGTTTATAAGGAGGCAACCACTGAATAGCCATTTACAATGGACTAAGGTCAGAAACAAGAATTAATAAAAAAATACACACATGTGGAGCATGCAGTAAACAAGTCCAAGTCAAATATCAGGTCAAGAGTCAAATCTGGGGAGTCAGAATATGGGGAGCAAAGACAGGGCAGGAACAGAAGTGGATCAGGAACTGGAGCAAGAACATGAAACAGGAGACTTTTAACAACTCTGCTGAATCAGGTTTGGACGGGATTCAAAAGAGGTCCTGACATTTGAAGTAGAAAGTGACCCAAACAACCCCCAAAGGCCCAATAATTAGTGAAGGTCTATGGCATCTTACAGCAGCCCTTCTACCATTTGACAGAATCCATAGATTGCCAGTGCAGGCCTGGGTTGAATGATCCAGCACATCTCCCTGGCAGGGGAAGGCTTAAATAACTCTTTAATTAGATGAATGCCTGCAGCAAGAGAAACATTCATTAACATAACCTACAAGGCTCCAACTATACTGCATCTTGTAGCTCAATCTGGAGGAGTTGAAGACAGTATATATACCAGGTCCCTGGTTCTAAACTGGAGAGTTCACGACACCAACTGAGATCTACGGTATATGCTTTTATTACTGACTCCTCTGCAATACTGGTGTATTTATATATACAAAACCAACAGTTCAGGTCCCTACTGTCCACTACTATTTAATAGACAGTACTTGAAATCTGTAAACCTTCAGCAGTTCAGCCAATGACGATGTGCCTAGTGCACACACAAACATAATCCACACCATTATTGGAGCACTTATTTGGTTTGCTGCATTTCTAATTACCCTCTGCTAGCTCCAGTGTTGGACTGGAATGCCAGGGGCCCACCAGAAAACTTTAGGCTGAGGGCCCACTTTCCAAACTATTATACCTCCTCTTCACACTCAACCTCTATATTCTCCTAGTCTCTTTTCTCTACATACTATACTCTATTCTTCCATTATTAAATCTCGTTGTTACCATAAAGAAATAGGGAATGGCCAAGAAATAAGCCAAATTGTTAGAAACAAGAGGCCCACTGACACCTGGGCCCACCGAGAGTTTTCCTGGTATCCCAGTGGGCCAGTCTGTCACTGGCTAGCTCTTCCCATGCACTTTCATCTCTACTAGTGATGGGCGAATTTGCGCCGTTTTGCTTCGCCGAAAAATTTGCGAATTTCCCGCAAAATTCTTGAAACGGTGAAAAATTCACGAAACGGCGCCGGAGGCGAATCTTTTTGCCGGCGCCAAATCGCAACTTCGCCACAAATTCGTGCCTGGCGAATAAATTCGCCCATCACTAATCTCTACATCAGAAAACCTATATATTATAAGAAATAATGTCATTCCAATTGATAATTAAAGGCACCTTGGAGTTCTCTGGTTGATATGAAAGCACTTGGCCTGCAGCCTTGTCCTTCATATGGGGATAAAACTCTTCAGTTCCTTCAAACATCTTAATATGTAACATTAGGTGATACATCCTCCTTATACTGTATATGTGAAGATTTCTATACTAAAGCACTAAAATCTATATTGTGAAAGAGATATAAGAGGTCCCTTTGAGTAGGAATACAATGTCAGCAGGCTTCCCTATACGACAATAATGTTTATATATCTGACAAAATGCACAGCAGTTTGACAGTGTTCATGCTTCAAAGTAATAGAGAAAGCATGAAATAAATTAATGCTATCTCATAGCACGAAGCTATTGGATGTCCAGGGGCGATAATCATTTGGAACTTGCTCGGTAAAAAAATCCAGCTTAATAATGTTAGTCAGGTAGCATTTTCTACCTTATCAGCAACTGCAGATGTAAACAGAAGCTGATAGATACTTCACCGCAGGCTGAGATGAAAGTGGAATTAAAAACTATTTCCTGAAAATACAGGGTCTGGAAATACTCTATGCAATAGTAATGATGATTGCATGGAAAAAAAACCTGCAATCACTAAAGATTCACAGTTCACACACGACCTTCAGAATGATTTGCTTACAAATACAGGCCAAAAGCCACAAACCCCAGTATAAGAGATAATGGGGAAAATATAATTTTTTTTCTCTTCTGAAAAATATAATGGGTGTTCAGTACAAGCTTCCTTTTTACAACCCTCCTTTGGTCATTGCTAATGATGGGCGAATAAATTCTGCAGGCGCAAATTCGCCGGTGAATAAATTTGCGACACCTCGGCAAAACTTCTCCGGCAAAAAATCCGCCACGGCAAAAAAAATTTGGTTGCGCGGCAGAATAGTCGCGCACATCAAAATTGTCGTGCATCAAAATTATTCGGATGCCCATTGACTTTAATGCATCTGGACAAAATAGGCATAGAAAAATTGTCGCGGGCGTTGAAATTGACGCATGTCAAAATAATTTTGATGCCCATTGACTTCAATGTGTTTTGTGAGTTTTTCGCCATTTTGTGGGAAATTCATGAATTTTTCGGCGAATGAAACGGGACAAATTTGCCAATCACTAGTCATGGCCCCATTTCTTAATAAGAATGTTACAGATATTGAAGGACAATATTAATTTTACCTTTTTCACAAAGATTTCCCCTTAAGGAAGAGGGGAGAATTTGTGGCTGTATTCTGAAGCCTCAGGTCTCATTAAGGTGTAAATCAGGACCCTGAATATGAGGTTTAGCCAGTGCTGGTTCCTAAATTAAGGCACTTCAAAAAAGTCATTTATGAAAGCAGCTACAAGTGTAGTCATTCTAAATTGGACAGAAATGTTGCGATTATTGAAGTTATTCATTAAAAGTCCTTGCACTGCACTTTGGGTCATAAATGACCTATTAGGAGTAATAAATGACCTATTTAGTAAGCAAGCCTATAGCCCTACAATGGAGTGTGGTTAGCACCTTGTTGATATCCACCAACTTAGTGATCCATTGTTTTTAGGCAGTGATCCCTAACCAGTGGCATGTGAGCAACCTGCTGCTCACCAACCTCTTGGATGTTGCTCTCAGTGGCCTCAAAGCAGGTGCTTATTTTTGAAATCCAGGCTTGGAGGCACATTTTTGTTGCATAAAAACATGTGTACTGCCTCCTGTAGGCTGCCAATCCACATAGGGGCTTCCCAATAGCCAACCACAACCCTTATTTGACACAGCCAGGGACCTTTTTCATGTTTGCGTTGTTCTCCAACTCTTTTTATATCAGAATGTTGTTCACAAAACAAAAAGGTTGGGGATCCATGGTTTAAGGTATATGTGGATCAAGGCACAGACTCAGGGGATCATTTTTCCATAGAAAAAAATCAAGGTACGAGAGGACACCCTTTAGACTAGAGGAAAATAACTTTTGTTTGAAGCACCATAGGTGGTTCATTACAGTGAGGACAGGGAGGTTGTGGAATGCACTGCCTGGTGATGTTTTGATGTTGATTCAGTTAATGCTTTTCAGAGGGGCTTGGATGATTTCTTGGACAAGCACAATATCTAAGGCTATTGTGATTTTAATATCTACAGTTACATGGATATTAATATATATAGTAATATTTGGGAATGTATATAGGTCTGTATGAGTGTGTGTGTATATATATATATATATATATATATATATATATATATATATATATATATATATATGAAATATATATATTTGAAATATATATATATATATATATATATATATATATATATGAAATATATATATTTGAAATATATATATATATATATATATATATATATATATATATATATATATATATGTGCACTGGGGGTTCATTTGGAGGGGTTGAATTAATGGACTGTGGTCTATTTTCAACTCAAAATAATTATGTAACTATGTAACATCGCTCAATCTCTAGTTCCTAAATCTGTGAACAGAAAAATTAATCTGACACCACTGAATGGGTCTCATACCAATAAATTATTGGAAAAGCGAGTTCCTATTGCAGAATCAGATCTATAAAAATTTCCTTCTGGTTGGGTTGAGGTCAGTAGAACATCAATAACTTCCAGTGCATTTTGGTGACATGACTTTACTGAACAACAAGAAACACACACTGCAGCACTCCGAATCCTGTGACAGTGGTTTATTGTGCCAACAAACTAGGCAACGTTTCGGGCTAACGCCCTTTCTCAAGCCCTTTACTGAACAATTATCATGTTTCATGCTTTTCAAGGTACGTATTGAATTGTAAAGACTTTTTACTTGTCATGCATTGAAATATATTATTGAATTTTGCTTGTAATGAATGGAAAGTGCTAAACTCTTATCATGTAGCATGAAAATGAAAGGATGAAAGATTACTTGTATATATACATATATATATTATATATTCTTTGTCTCCATGATGGAATGTATACATAGCTGATTCTGAAAACTCAGAGAAACCAGACATTGGGAGGGTCTTGGGTGTTAAAATTATGGGTTCTTCTTTTATGTGCTGTTTAGTTCTGAAGACTAGTGATGAGCAAATCTGTCCCTAAAAAATTAGTGAATCTGTGAAAAAAATCAGGAAATGGTGAAAAATTTGCAAACACATTGAAGTCAATGGGCGTCAATTTTTTTTTCTGTTCGCGTCAATTTTTTCTCACTCCAAATGCATTAAAGTCAATGGGTGTTTTTCTTGTGGCAACTTTTTTGTCTCATCTACTTTTTTGTCCAAATGCATGAAAGTCAATAAGCATTTTATCTTACGGCGACTTTTTTGTCTCTGGAAAATATATCGAGGCAGATTTTTGCCGCACAATATCGCCGCAAATCCATGCCTGCCGAAAAGAATAGCTTATCACTACTGAAGACATATCGTATGCTTTAAATTTTCAGCATTCAATTGCTCTACGACAAGGGTTGAATCTCAGGATTGTATGTGTTCTTGATGTCCCTATGTATAGGGTTAGGTATAGGTAGTCTGTGTATGCCATGGAAAAGCTGGAGCTGCACCCCATCTGGAAACCCTCATCTATAGACAGAACCAGTGAGAAAAAGCATAAAGTGTAGAGAAAGTTGTATACACTAGGAACAGAGGGTAAACTTGGGATTTTCCTCTCATCTCAATATCCCCTATGCCTGGCAGGGGACAATTTTAAGTCACAAATCTTTGGCGCTGTAACTCTCGATTGCTACAGTTAATTCAATGCCTCAGTCAGGGGTGCTCCACCGATGAGGCGAGTTGAGACACTCGCCTCAGGCGGCAAAAATGCCGCTCCTGGTAACTAAGAGCCAAATTCCATTTTTCAACAATTCCGTTTTGTGTACAAAACACAAAAAAGGACCACAAGTGGTGATTTTTAAAGTCTAATTCCTCAATGTTTTCTTTTTTGTGTGCATATTCTCCATATTTCCTATTTTTCCTGGCAAATATGACATTTTCCCATTGACTTTATTTTTTTTAAAAGATATCTTTCCTACAAAATTCAAGTGTGTTTGCTGTTAAAATGCTGAGAAACAAAACCTAGAATGGGAAGCCACATTCTTTTTTCCTGTAACATAAACAGGAACAAATATTTGACTAGACCAAAGAAAATTCATAATCAAGCTCACAGCTCATGCTAATGAGAAATACATAATTATACGTGCTTCTAGATACTTCAGCTACAACATTTTAGAAACAGAAAACAATTTAAATTCCTAACATTTTCTAACATTTGTCGGCATTTTCTTCCATAAGAAAAAGTCCTCTGGATGCGTCTTTTCTTTTCCTACAAATTGCAGGTTCCAGGTTTTCTGCAGGTGTGGTGACATTGCCTGTACCCTTTAATAGTAGCAATATTTATGTGTGTACATATATTGGTTATCATATTCTTGAAGACCAAGTGGTATGTCTCTAGCAAGGCAAGTAGTGTGGTGGGAGGTAGAAGCCATGTCAAAGTGCAGAATGAGGCAAAATATTAAATTGGCACTAAGCTCTATGCCTCTTGTTTTGGTCAGTATTAGTATATAATCTGCATGTTTCATGTATACACCCTTCTATTGTACAGGGCCAGTCCAAGCCTACCAGATGCCCTAGGCAACCCGGCCGGCCAACCTTCCTGTGCGTGCCTGAACGTGAGCACATGCCTGACCATGACTGCATGCATGCGCAGTAATAGAGAGGTGGGTGAAAGAAGGGAGAATGAAACAGGGGTGGGTGAAGGAAGGGAGGATAAAAGAGGGGAGGGTGAAGGAGAGGGGGGAGGGAGGGGAGAGCTAGAGAGGGCAGTGAACACAGACTAGGGTACCTGCCAAGCACCCCCTTATTGTTGCGCCCTAGGCAGGTGCCTCTTCTGCCTAGATCCACAGTAGTTCTGGGCCTGCTATCATGGCTCATTGAAAGGCAAGGGATTTTTGTTTTCACGGGAGACAGGAGATTTTCCAGGTTGCTTTAGTTATAGAGAGGTTCTCAAGTACTACGGTTAACACATCTACTGCCATGGGAGATTGGGCTCTACAATTTGCTTCCCTGAGAAGTCATTCTTTGCCATTCTTTGCCTCTATAAAAAAAGGTTGTAGCCTGATCCTCCTTTCCTAGCATGTTCCTCTAAAAGAAAAAGCCCTTCCTGTTGCTAATATTATAGGTCTATCCCCTTTAATTATATTAAACTCTCTCCAACCCTTTGAAAGTAGACGCGACTCCTGTCTAAGTAACCAAGGACAACAGTTTTTGTCTTAGCCTGTGTCCTGAATTGGGAGATTCTATCTGGGCTTGACTTTTAGACCTTTAGGGGTATATTTATCAAAGAGTGAAGTTAATAGTGAAGTTCCGTCACTAGAGTGAAATTCCACCACTTCCCATTCATTTCTATGGTGTTTTTAAAGGCGTATTTATCAAAGGGTGAAATTTCACTTTCACCCATTGATAAATATGCCTTTCAAAATCCCATAGAAATGAATGGAGAGCAGCGGAATTTCACTCTAGTGGCGGAACTTCACTCTTTGATAAATTTACCCCTATATCTATGTGTTGGGCCCTCAATGCTCAACTGACTGTGCTGCTCTACCTTCCAGCCAGGCTAAATTATTTTTCAAGGTTTGTGGATATACCATAGTATTATAAATCTACTCCATCTACTCCATAGTGACTGGCTCAGATTTTACACAAAAATCGTGTCTTATGCAGTTGTGATAATCTACCTGGTTGGAAGCCTGGAAAGCAACACTATTGGCTGTGCACTAGAAGCCGCTCAACCAACATCCAACTAGTTTATACTTATTTTTACAATATCCATTTTTGAAAAACAGTACAGTCCTTTGTTTAGACCTTGATGAACACACCAAAACCCCTATTAGAGGCTGCAGAACTGTAATTGTGTATTTGAATTGAATTTGGCATTCCATAGTCACCTTAAAAAGTGTAGGGAAGAAGAGTTGATTTCATAACAGCACCCAAGCTGCCCTTTGTAGACAGAATTCTGAGATTTTAGGTCAGTAACAACCATTGAATGTCATCGCACTACACTGAACAAATGACAATAAAGGTTCCCGCGTGAGACATACAATACTGTACAGCAACTGGCCTACTTATTCAGTGATGTAGATAACAGGTTATTGGCAGGCGTTTTACTGAAGGTGATAAAGTAGAAAGAAATCTGCCATCTCAGAAATAATCAATATCAAGCCTGTACCACCCGCTGACAATTAATCTTCCATTTCAGGGAGAAATCGATGCTCCTTAATATGAAAGCATTACATATTGCAATATAAAATGAAAAAGAAAAAGAAATACCATTGTGTGCCACCATTCTACAGTTTGTAGAAGGAGATCATCAGAAATTAAATCAGAATGACAGAAAATCACATTACAGTACAGGAGGTAGCGGAGTTGATTTGGATTTGCCCCAAATCAACTGATGAACCACCGATGAACCACAAAGGAATTTTAATTCCTCATTTATTTATGTATTTTTTATTTTTCAAGAAGAGGGATTTAGACAATTTATTATGAAAAAAAATGCACTTCTGTCTCTCTTCAATTAGCAAATTCACAGCCCTACAGTCTGAGATCCCCTGAAATTATTATTATGTTATTTGAGGTTATAAAAGACACAAATCCATCAAGCTCAACTGTCTTTCCGTTAACTCAGAAAGCCGTTATCCAGAAAGCTCCGAGCTACGGAAAGATCATCTTCGATAGATTCCATTTTAATCAAATAATCCAAATTTTTTTAATGATTTCTATTTTCTCTCTAATAATAAAACAGCACCTTGAACTTAATCCCAACTAAACTATAATTGAGGGAATGTAATATGTTTCGTTAGCCCAAAAAACCATTATGAAGGTTAGCCACCAAGATTTTCATTGTTTGTGTTTTTTTTGACTGATTTCAGACCTCAATTTCTTCCCCGCAAAGTTGGCGAACAAATGGCTTGAGCCATGCTTAAAAAGCTCTATGAAGCATTAGAGCACCCCTCCTTCTCCAGAATGTCACCAGTATATGTCACCAATACTGTATATGTCCCATTCAGTATCCAAACTGGTTAATAGTCAGCAGCTTTGGCATCTTCTCATTAGACTTTGGTTCCCGGTTGTTATATTAACTGGAAACAACTTGGCTTAAATATAAATGATCCCATCTTTGCTTCTTTATGTCCAGCCCAAGACTAACCCACTCAAGGGGTATGTTCATAATAAACCATTTTGGCAGCTTAGCTTACTACTGTTTGTATCACTTTTAGGGGCAGATTTACAAATGGTCGAATATCGAGGATTAATTAACCCTCGATATTCAACTGCCGAATGCAAATCCTTCAACTTCGAATATCGAAGTCGAAGGATTTACCGCAAATAGTTTGATGGAACGGAAAATCGTTCGACCGAATGATTAAATCTTTCGAATCGTTCGATTCAAAGGATTTAAATCCATCGATCAAACGATTTTTCTTCGACCAAAAAAACATTAGAAAGCCGATGGGGACCTTCCCTAACATTGCACTTCAGTAGGTTTTAGGTGATGAAGTAGGGGGTCGAGGTTTTTTTAAAGAGACAGTACTTTGACTATCAAATGGTCGAATAGTCGAACGATTTTTAGTTCGATTCGAAGTCGAAGTCGTAGTTGAAGGTCGAAGTAGCCAAAAAAAACATTCGAAACTCGAAGTTTTTTTTATTCTATTCCTTCATTCGAGTAATGTGCCCCTTATTGTTTGTAAAATACAGTGAGTTCTGAGCCCCCCAGAACCAGAACCAGTGGTAGAATTGCAGGGAAACGGCTTTATAGAATATTTCTCTTTATATCTCAAACCTCAAATATTAACCAGAAATGAATTAAAATCTATTATTTATCTCCTAAAGTCTACAAACAACATTTCAAATGCCATGTGGCCCTTATAGACAACACGTTCTATCACCCTAGAACAATCTAATTATACCAAATGTAATAATAGCTAATAGCGGCTAATGAGATGTATAAACACAAAGTGAGATGTTTAGCAAAGCCTGCTAATAAATATGCAAATATATCCAAATGCCTGCGGTTAATTTGTAAAAAGCCACGGACAAATTGCAAGTGCTGTGAAGTATTGGTTCAAAGATAAGCTGCTCCTGGAAGAACCTTGATCTTCATTTGAGCAAACAAAATACTATTTATTTTTCTTGGAATTAAGGGGGAGCTGCAGTAAAGCCTACATTTGCCCCTGATTTGTTGTAGCAATAATTTTATAAAGTTCCTGTTTTTCTGAATTTTAGTAATGGACCAATTATGTATTTTCTAAGAAGTGCTCATAACAAAGGTCTAAGCACTGAAACTAAAACTTGTTTCAAATTGCAATGAATTGTCTACTGTTCCTTTGCACATGGCACACAATATTCAAACAATCAGTTAAACGAAGGTATTATTTTTAGTGTTTTTAGGAATAATTGTCTTACGAGATGTAGAATTCTTACAATGTTGCCTAAACCTGATAGTAGATCCACTACAGACCATAATACATTGTATATTGACAAATTAGCTTTTTATTGAGTGCCCCTTAAAACCAATGCACCCCCACTGTGAAACATAATTATATTAGAAATATAACATAACTCCAAGGTTGATTGGAAAATTCTTTAAGTTCATAGTTGGTGGTACAGCATCAATTTTAGTACTCAAGTATGTTGATTGCTGTAGAAACAGTGAGGGTCATTTATCAACACTGAGAAAATTTGCCCATGGGCAGTAACCTATGGCAACCAATCAAATCGCTGCATTCATTGTTCTTCTTCCATTTGGCTTTAAAAAGCTAATCCCTGATTGGTTGATATAGGTAACTGCCCATGGGCAAATTTGCCCAGTGTTGATAAATGAGCCCCTAGTAGTGTGTTGAAGCAAGGGATAACTGATGGAACTAGACTGTTGGACAGGTAGATGAACTGCTGAAGACACTGAAGGAGATTTCTGGGGAGATAGGCTGATTTGGTGTCATTAAGATAAATATATCCATAGGGAGATCATTGGGGCCACTTGCCATTTATGCTTAAATGTCTTCCCTGCCCGAACTCTCATGAATACACGAGACAGGACAGGGTGTAAAGTATGGGAAAATATGGCAGTTTTCTCCCATTTTTTTGGAATTTGCACCCTACCCTGTAGTAGCAAATCATCACTGTGCCGGGCCCCCACAAAAATCTCCAGAGTGGGCCCATAGCTCTTCTGCATTTCCCTGACACTTACATCTACCCTACTCCTCCCACCGCTGCTGTCCAATCAGGCAGACAGCAAACTTTAAATCTGATGTAGCAGGGGAACTACCATACTTAGAAAATGACCCTTTATATGTTGTATATGTACACCACACCAATGGAGACAAGGTTTCTTTCAATCTCATATTGTCAAAATTTGTTTTATTAATGTTTTTTTTTTGCATCTCCCAAAGCTGCATTATAATCACTTCTCCCCACTGGCTGCATTCTGGATGACATTATTTTCATTGCTCAGCAGGAATATGTTATGGTGGGGATTGTCGTCCTGCTGGTTCTTCAACTCTCTGCCATTTCCATTGCTCCGTGTTTGGCTTTTGCTCAAATAACAAGGAAAGAGTAATAATACAGAGTAACATGTTAATTAAGCTGTGGTAAATTGTGTGCTTCTTTCTTAACATGACAATTTTTTGTTTACAATTGAAAGTTTTTTTTCCACATAATATTTTTTGGAATTTGAAAATTTTTTTGCATATACAGATCTGCATTCGGCCAGTTCTTCTGTGGACAATTCACACCAAATCCAGCAATTATGTATTCGGTACAGCCCTGTGGTGGGAGCAACTTTCCCTTTGTGGGTATTTAAAAGTACTAGCAAAGAAGCTGCTCGGATGAGTAGTGAAACGTCTTCAATGATTACTCAGCAAGTCCAGTTGTTTTAGACTTACCTATACTAGATATACTAGCAAAAAAAAAAAGTAGAAAGTATGAGCAAGGGAAAGGGTCCAGAATCAGGATCAGAACCAGATGAGGGTCAGGGTGCCTACCCGGCAATCAGGAACAAGGACAGGGTGCTCAGAAATCAAGAACATGGCCTGGGTGGTACAGAGACCTATGAACTGGCAAGGAGGGGATCCAGGTCAGGGTTTAAATAAGGACTCTCTGCTGGGAGTTCATTAGGTATCGGCTGCAACTGCCAGTTAATGCAAAGCAACTGAGTATGATAAGAAGCACTAGGGATAGACAAAGGAACCTCAGAACAGGGTAATCCTATACCTCTAACCTGCCTGAATAGAGAAGAGGTAAGGAAACAGGCTGCAATATATGAAATTCCTCGTTCAACCCTATGGAGGAATGATACCATGCAAAAATGTTTTACTGAGAAAGTTATTTTTGCACCAACACGGCTACGTTGAAGTACAGTAGGTAGGAAATGTACCAGAAATTATGGGTAGTGGTCCTGCAGTATGAATGAAAACAGCTTCATTTATTAAAGTGATTCTTGTTGTCAAATCCCTTTTAAGAAACAAATCATCATGGTTTTTATCATGAAGCATCCCCCCCAGAATTCCAGCTTACATCAAGTTAGGTACAATGTCCCAGTATGGATGCAAGTCACAATGGACACATTAATAAGAGCATTAGCAAATGATCCGCTACCGTCAACGGTGGCCATTCATGCAGATCACTAGAGGAACCCTGGAACTAACTATTTCCGAGCAGAAATTCCAGGGTTTCCTTGTGTCTCTTCTCATCAGACAAGGCTGGACACAATGTCACTGCTGCAAGTTGTTAGTAACATTTGTGTGCCCCTCCGGTCTGTTCTCAGGAATGATGAGCAAATCCATGATACTTCCCAGTTTTTCTGATTTCTATGTTCTTGAAGAAACGGAAAAGTGATATACAAACCTATTTGGGAGCTGGGGACACTGGTTGTTCAACTCTATTAAAACCCATTGAGAAATGGTCCATAAACTGGAAGTACTTGCATATTTTAAAATGATCTTTGTTGGGTAAAGTTGCCCAACAACATATTTTTTGCAGGTAAAATATACATTGTACCCATGAGCAATAAAGATGCCTTTCTTGTGGGTTTATTCTAACAATAAAAGTGAAACATGTTCGGTGATTATCTGCTGTCTGCACATCCATCTAAGCGTTTCTTTTCCATCAGCTCTTCCGCTGAGATTTATGAATTTGCCTAATTCGAATGTTTGCCTAATTTATTTAGGATCAGACTCTGGGAACTCTTGGGTCATTTGTTCTGAATGTTATGGATTTTAATATTGATGCTGAATAAATTCATCATGGCCTAAAACTAATCCCAAAGTTAACAGTTCTGTTGAAATAAATGGTTACATATTGTTTGAGTAATTTACACTATGGGAATGTCAGAATGTCTTTTACTTAGGGCGGATGGAGGAATATTTAATAACTGATATTTTAATTAGAGTTATTTATTTTTTGATTAAGTAGGTGCGCCGTGGCTGCTTATGGCATGAGGATAATTTGCATTGACTTACAGTACTTACCAGTAAAGTCCAAATAGAAAAGAACTCCATCTCAAATCTGCCATGGTCATGTAGAATTTAAACTTTACAATTGTAAGATATAATGATTTGTGCGGGGGTTCGTACAATAATTTGAAGAATCCTATGTTTTCAGGGTGATGATCCAAAAAAATAGTATGATTCTGATTTTTTCATAATTTTGTCAAGTTTTTTCTAGCAGCAGGTTTTTTTAAAGGTAATTTATTGATAAATAAGGTAAAAATATACACAGCTTTAGAAGCTCTCCCTGTTTGTAAGGATAGCAGCTGCCATATTAGCTTGGTGTGACTTCACTTCCTGCCTGAGTCTTTCCCTGCTCACTCATAGCTCTGGGCTCAGATTACAGCAGCGAGGGGAGGAGCGAAGAGAGAGAAGGGAGGGAAAGAGGGAGAGAGGATCAAACTGAGCATGCTCAAGCCTGTGCCCTGAAGGTTTAAGCTGAGAGAAGGAAGTCTGATACAGCAGCCCATACAGAAAAGGAAATAATTGGGGTGTTTCTTTTGACAGAGGACTCAGAGCAGCATTACTTTGAGGGTTTACTGGTGTATTTATATAGACCTTTCTGATAAAGCTTACTTAGTTTTAACCTTTCCTTCTCCTTTAAAGTTCCAGAATCCTTCACTTCTCAATGAAACAAGCTGATGGAGGAGTTGCATGACACAAAGAACCCAAGGGGGTGGGAGATTGGTCTCTGTGAGTCGGAACACATGGTTCATCAGAGTAGCAGCTTTCCTTTCAGCGTATAGAATCAGACATGTCCTCTTAAATAAAAAGAATACATATGTAAGATATCAACTGTGCACCCTTTCTATGTAAGCAACTGAAGGTTCTCATGTCAAAAAGTGGGGTATATTTTCCCTTTAACCACATAAATAGCATTATAAAATCACATACAAACTATCAAAAGGCCCTACTTTACCATGCCAGCTCTTTCCTGCAATATTTATGCATTTATTATTATGATCATGGCTTAATTATGCGGCTGCAGGTTACAGCATGCTACCAGCCTACAGAGATATGTCATCAGAAATGGAAATGAAAGTGCAGGGGGCTCTGCCTGCGAGTGCATGAAATCTAAAGGCAGTATTATTGCATTGTAATGAGACGGGGACAGGAACCTTTAATAAGTCATGTTCACCATTTACTACCTGTAAGGGATAGCAATTTTACAATATCTTGGAAAGCAACGGATCATTCCATTAACCATTAAATAATTAATAAAGTTTGACAAACATGCTATAAAAAGAACAAATGAGATTGCAGACCCTACAGTGTGTTTAAACCAAAATGTCTCAGCATTAATAGCAATGGTGTGTCTGTACAGGTATGGGATCCGTTATCCGGAAACCCGTTATCCAGAAAGTTCCGAATTACGGAAAGGCCGTCTCCCATAGACTCCATTATAATCAAATAATACAAATTTTAAAAAATGATTTCCTTTTTCTCTGTAATAATAAAACAGTAGCTTGTACTTTATCCAAGCTAAGATATAATTAATCCTTATTGGAAGCAAAACCAGCCTATTGGGTGTATTTAATGTTTACATGATTTTCTAGTAGACTTAAGGTGGGAAGATCCAAATTACAGAAAGATCCGTTATCAGGAAAGCCCCAGGTCCTGAGCATTCTGGATAATAGGTCCCATACCTGTACCAGTTATGTGTCTATCACAGCACATGGTGCAAGGACATTCTTCCACTCAAAACTAACAGACACGTGTGGACCATAAAGCTTTTGCCCCAGGGCCTGATGATGGAAGCTGTGATGGAAGAACATGGAAGAGCTATTGTGGTTCTTACCACCTTTTTAGAAGCCGAGAGAAATGTCCTGTTCTGCAGAAAATTAAAAAGGACACAACAAGGACTCTGCTTTTTCCCAGTCAAAAGAAAATGGAGATAAATAAATATATAATAGACATTTTTGTGTATGAGTCAGTGTCAGACTGAACAGCTGACATTGCAAGTACGTATAGGCAGTGCCAATTGTTATAGATGATATATAGACCAGGGACTCAGGATGTGACTGAAGAAAACATACAGTATCCTAGGCTGAGAACCATTAGGATCTGGACCAACTGTGAGATCCTCTACAAATAACAAGTGGACTTTGTTTTTTGTAGAGGATCTCATAGTTGGTCCAGATCCTCATAGTTCTCAGCCTAGGATAAATAAACTATGCAGAAGTTGAACCTACTGTAGCTAAGCAGGTTCAACTTCTGCATAGTTCATTTATTTAGGGATAAGGACCCATATGTTTCAGAACATGTAGTGCTGTGCATTTCTAAATCAACTACACAGAAGTTGCCTGTCTTGGTCTCCAGTGGTCTTGTTCATATTCACGTTATTTGCTATGTGGGCCTGGCCAACCCAAACCATTGTTTTATTGTGCACCTAAAAGACCTTTACATTCAGTGGCATCCATAGCTACACTACTTATGATCTGAGATCCTCTGTAACCCAATATGCTATTAATATGTGATTGCCAGGAACGTGGATTAGCCCTTGCTAGAAAATATTCTGCCTCAAGTCAAAGCTCTGGTATTGGTTTACCTATTGAGCTGAATATTATTTTAGAGAGGGCCCCATTTTAAAGCTGAGACTGATATCAATTCAAGTTAGTAAAGGATATGTTACAATTGTGGATGGCAAGTTTGACCATATGGAAAAAACCCTACCCCCAGTGTAGGGTTTCTATCTATTTATTCAGAAGCAATCACTTAAAATACTCAGCAACCAAGACTGATTGCTAATTAGCCACAGACTGCATTATTTTGTATACTAAATGAAACAACAGAGACAGAACATGCATGTAATTGGCCAGCGGGATGGGGATTGTAGCTTTAAAATCCAACAGATACAGAGAGGAAGGCAAGTGTGTAGGCTGGAGGGGGTGCAGATTTGAGCTCCCCCCCAAAAAAAAATTGAAGGCAAGAATTCTTAATTTAAGGTTAAGAGCCCCGTCCAGATTATGTTCCTGAAATTCTGATTTCAATCCCTAGTAATTTAAATCAGGCACATTGCTGTTTCTCAACTAATCGTTAGGTCATGAAGCTGATTCACCGGCTTAATATGTGTCCCCTGAGACTAAAGCTTATGTTATAAGTGATGTAACTTGTAGACACAGCTACTAAAAAAGAGACTTTTTATATTTTTTTTACAAAGTGTAGCCAGGCAATGTATCGTTTCTATTAATGCAGTAAGATATTTAGTGGAGCAACGTTGCAGAAGAAAAGAGATAACAGCTGGTAACAAAAGCAAATGAATCAAAAGGAGAGAATTGAAAAACATTGAATCTCATGAAAATGGCAACAATCCTGCATTATATAAAGATAACTCAGCTGTAAAAGAAAATTATATGTGAGCAGATCACCTCTATAGAAAAGGATGTTTATGAAAAACAAGTGCTAGAGGGTTGTATTTATATCCAAGCAGCATTCACATATTCCTAGGCAAAGAGGAGATCTTGGTACCTAACTTTAATTGAAAAATATACCCTGCTTATAAAAAACAGTATATTAATTTTTCTATAAATGTTCAGCAAAAGGTATTGTCATCGAGTATTCTGCACAAGAAGCCTTACTTAAGTACATATTAATATTTATTGTTACATATGCCAAGAAGGAGCCATGTTTACGCTGACAAGATCCAAAGACCCATAAAAGAATGACCTCTGCTGCCCTAATCTTCATGATAAATGGTGGAATTCTTGCTCTTCAAACTCTTCACGGTAAAAGCAAACATAACAACATCAATGAGTTGACAAGCCTAAGGAGAAGTGTAAGAATGAGGCATTTAAGTGTGTAAGTGCTTGACATGGCAGTTACAACGTAAGTCAATAAAGGTAACAAATTATGCTTTGATGATTGCTTTAAATCTTCCTAAAAGCTTCTCATGACCTTTGCCAAAGTATTTTGTTTTGGATTAGCCAGAAGATTCAAAGAATGACATACTTTATGATTCATTCAAGCTCAAGGGTAAGGGCACACGTTAAGATTTGGGGAGATTTAGTCACCCTGCAACAAATCGCTTCTTTTTCTTGGGGTGACTAATCTCCTTGAAAAGCCTTCCTGCTGGCGATTTACATTCATGGCACTTGGAGTGCTTCGTTTTCCAAAGTCGCCCGAAGTTGCCAACTCCTAGCATTGTGTAGTGGCCCCTTTAAACACCTTACCCTCAGGTGGGTCCTGGGTGTCTCCTGGTGCACAGATAAATTATGCTGAAAGTAATAGCACTTCAGGTTAATTGCTTTAAACAGATAACTTCTTTAATGGACAACTGCAGTTGATATGGCGCACAGTAGTCAGGCAGTATAGCTCCCATGTAGGGGATAGTGCAAGCTGTCTTGGCAATTTCCCCTAGCACTAGGGATCCTATGGATATATTGCTGCTTGGCACTTTCCCTGCTCCTGAGCTCATCCACTCGTGTCCCTATCTGCCAGTTGATCACCGCAAGGGTGCTAACCCCAACTACTCTCCTTCTTGGAGAGGGGGAATTTTTAAACCTACCCAATTGATATCTACCAAATATTGTATATCCCCAGAGAGGAGTTGTAAAGGTTGAACTGTCAGTTGGCGGTACCCAACCTTATTTACCCTTGAGCCACATTTAAATGTAAAAGGATTTGGGCAGCAACACAATTATAAAAAAACTTCCTGTCAATGCCAAATAAAGGCTGTGATTGGCCATTTTGTAGCACCTATGTGGAATGACCACTTACAGGAGACTCGGTTTGGTAGTTGACCTGGTTTATATGCAACTAAAACTTGCCTCTAAGTCAGAAATCCAAAAATAAGCAACTGGTTTCAGGCCACTGGGAGCAACAATCAAGGGGTTGGTCAGCAACATGTTGCTCACAAGCTACTGGTTGAGGTTCACTGACTTAGAGGCTCATTACCCCAGTGTAAAATATAAGGACCCCTTACACCCCCAAACACTATGGTCCAAATTACCACTAACTTCTCAATTCCATCCCCTCTGTTTGCTGATATCTCTTTATTACTATTTGTACCATTCTTCACCAAACAGCTTTTAATGACACTATTTTTATGCTCCAGAGAAAAGTTTGATTTCTTTAAAAGGAGGTCACATAATAGGTTTCCAAATGAACGTGGGCCTGGCCCCTCAGATTGAAATATTATAGCTGACAAAATGTGGGCAAATATTGCCTGGCAACTTTGGCTGTGTATTGGCTTGTGTATAGAGCTAAAATGATAGTTTTCTTAACTGATATGTGCTCAGATCTGTCTGGCTGGAAAATGCCTTGGTCAAATACCACATTGTCCCCTGGGTTATATTTCTCTACTCATGGGTCTGCATGGGGCTTTCATATGATCCACTGGGCCAAAGATCCGTGTCCCCCCCGGATGGGCCTAATCAGTCCATATGAGTGGTTCTTAATGCGTTTGGCCATCTTAAGGCATATTTTTATGGACTATATTATTTCTCCCAAGACCTCCCACAAAATCCTTGAAGTGGAAAAAATAAATACTCCACAAAGTTATTTTAGTCAATTATATCAGATAATATTCTGATGTTAATATTCTTCAGCATTCTTCTCATTTTAATTTCTATAACTCCATGAGCTTTTTCTTTTCTTTTTTTTTTTTACAAAGAGAAAATCTTGTGGGGTATTTGATATTTTCCCATTTGCCCACTTTTTAGAAGAAGGGATTCGATACATTCGGTCTCTGTTTTCAAGTCACAATTTTTTATTTTTTTTGCATTGAAAGCAATTTCCTGGCACTGGGAAATAGCACTTAATCCATAATAGTCTCTCATCACAATTTGGAAACAAAATTCGGTTTGAGTAGAAAAAGGCACACTTACTGGGATATTTCCTGTTAAAGAATTGAGTCCAAAGATACTAACAGTTATTCTGTCACACTCTATTAGCTTGAAATAGACATGCCAGTCCAGTGCAGAAATATGATTTCCTTGGTATTAAATGCTCCTGTAAACTGAGTATGTTTTTAATGGAAATATGTCTATTTTGTGAATAAGAATATTTTTTTCTGCAATATATGAATTTATCTGCTAGGGGATCCAAAAAAAAGATGGCGGCACTTTATGGACTATGGGACTGATTTATTAAAGGACATTTATTTTAACTATGATTAACGCTCAGTAAACCGCAGTAACCCTGGCCCTCATGCTATAGTATCAATTTAAGGGAATAGGAACAGAAGTCAATATAAACCCTAGCAGAAGAATGATCCCATTAAGGACATGTTTTCAAAAATCTATCCAGCCATTCGACAGGGCAAATATTTCACTTCATACAAATGTGATCTTACTCAAAATAATGTTGGTTTAAGGCCGGAAAAACATCTCTGAACTTCTAACAGCCTGTAATGTAGATTAAAGAGTGTTATAGGAAATCCATAAAATGTTTCAAGACAACCAGTCTCATTATTAATATTGGAAATGCCGTTACTATAATCATTCCGCGCGAGGCTACAGTGTCAGGTACTTAATGCTGGTTGACACATTAAAGACAGTCTGTGACCTGCCTCACTTGTACTTCATTAAATAGACTTCTCTGCGTTTGCAAGATGGACAAAGACAAGGGTAGTGCTCTGCTATTTACTGTATGTAAGCAGATTCAGAGTGAGATATAAAATCCATAGAAAACCAAAAATTCCTGTAAAAATGTAATTGCACTTTGTATAATGCCATTTGTAAAAACTCTTGTAATCAGATATATTTTCTATTGGTTTTATATAACAATGCACCGAATCGAGGAATCTGGCCTTTTTCAGTAGGATTCGGATTTGTATTCGAATCCACTATTTTGTATTTGACTGAACCCCCAAATCGTTTGCAAAAGATTAGGCCGAATACCGAACCAAATCCAAATCCAAATTTGCATATGCAAATTAGGGGTGGGAAGGGGAAAACATTTTTTCTTCCTCGTTTTGTGACAAAAAGTCATGCAATTTCGCTCCCCACCCCTAATTTGCATAGGCAAATTAGGATTCCGATTCGATTTGTCTGAATCTGAATCCTGCAGAAAAAGGCCTAATCCTGAACCCCTCTATTCACTGCATCCCTAACATATATATATATATATATATATATATATATATATATATATATATACATATATATATATATATATATATATATATATATATATATATATATATATATATATACACAGGTATGGGATACATTATTCGGAAACCCAATATTCAGAAAGCTCCGAATAGACTCCATTTTATCTAAATAATCCAGAATTTTAAAAACGATATCCATAGACACTGGGGGAGGGTTTTTTTTTTGGGAAACCCTTCAAGTCATGTTGCCTCTAGACATCTTCAGGGGATGTCATGTCAGCCATGGTCGAACAATCAATGGCCCCCACCTTTTATAGTTTTGTAATTAATAGTAGTGATGGGTGAATTAACGCGTTTCGCTGCCGGCGAATACATTACTGTGAAAATTCAGTGACAATTTCAATACCGGCCACAATTAAACAGACACTCATTGACTAATGTGCGTCAAATGTTGACGCCCCCAAATTGACGCCAGTGTCAAAATTGGCGTTTTGCGAATATTTCGCCCATTTCACGAATTTCACAGGAAATTTGCAAATTTCAAGGCGAATCGAAACGAGACAAATTCGCCCAACACTAATAAATGGAAATATATTTGCTCCAACACCCATAATGCAAATTCTCAAATCGCAGTATCGTCTGTATTTCTGAATATTCAGTTTTAGGTAATTTTATAACTGTGGCGGTTACGAATTTCCTCTAAAAAACATCTGTCCTTAATTCATGGACTGTTTAGTGTTAATTGCAGCCAACATCTTGTTCTTTCTTTTTGTTACTAAATCAATCAATTATCCTTCATTTTCTTCTGTATACAACATATTATATTCACCTTTGTTGACGTGATATTGACTTCTGGTTTGTGAAAGGAGGCTGATGTTTCTGAATACGTACTCAGCCAGGCAAGGGCTGATTTATTTAGTAATTGATTACATACAGTACATCACTCACTTATTTGATTTATGATTCTGTCTCTTCTTCGCTCCCTGTTTCTGTTTGTTTATGACGCCACCTTTTCCAGTATTACCTCTAATTTATCTATTGTCTGAAAACAGTTGGGACCTGCGGAAGATTTTGCTGACATGATCATCACATGCCAAATTTGCTTTTCATTTCTACAATTATCATCAGGAAAATTACGGGAAAACAAAGCTTTTCTCGTGGCATTTATAACAGAGTTAAGGCTCTAGTATATATTTAGTTTAGTAATTACCTGGGAAATTCTATTTCTTTTTACTGGTTCTAAGCATCAATTTTATATGTGCTGTTGTGTATATTAATTAATGTCTTGTAAATGTCTTAATTGCCATGAAACCATTTTGCACAAGGGAGTATGTTATGTGGACATAAACATAAACTTTAATGTGAATTTCCCAAGAAATGGTTCCTCCCTTATTTGGCATCTTAGTCCTTAGCTGCTGCCAAATGGAAGACTTGTAGTTGCATAATAAAATAATAGCATTTCGGGATTATTTAGTAACCTGCTGGCACTTGGTGTACATGGCTTTTGTAACTTAATGGGATCTGGGATTTCTTACCAAACTGTTCTTTCAGTTTCACAATTTAGCAAAATATTTGATTTACAGTATAAACAGAATGAGACAGCTCTTTCTGTCCTCAAACAATATGTTTTAATGAATATTAAAATTTTATGGGTTTACAGTATTTCTAAGAGCCATTGCCATTAAATTCCCACCAAGTTTTTTGCTAATTATTATTCTTTACTTACAATCATAGGAAAAAGTTTGGGAACCCCTCTTAATTTCTTTGGAGTTTTGTTGATCATTGGCTGAGCTTTCAAAGTAGCAACTTCCTTTTAATATATAACATGCCGTATGGAAACAGTAGTATTTCAGCAGTGACATAAAGTTTATTGGATTAACAGAAAATATGCGTCATAACAAAATTAGACAGGTGCATAAATTTGGGCACCCCAACAGAGATATTACATAAATACTTTTCTCCTTTTGCAAATGTAACGGCCTATAGCCTTTGATGAGTGTCTGGATTCTGGATGGTGGTATTTTTGAACATTCGTCCATACAAAATCTCTCCAGTTCAGTTAAATTTGATGCCTGCCGAGCATGGACAGTCTGCTTCAAATCATCCCATAGATTTTCCATGATATTCAAGTCAGGGGACTGTGATGGCCATTCCAGAATATTGTACGTCTCCCTCTACATAAATGCCTCTGTAGATTTCCAAGTGTGTTTAGGGTCATTGTCTGGTTGGAATATCCAACCCCTGTGTAACTTCAATTTTGTGACTGATGCTTGATCATTATCCTGAAGAATTTATTGATATTGGGTTGAATTCATCCGACCCTTGACTTTAACAAGGGCTCCAGTCCCTGAACTAGCCCCACAGCCCCCCAGCATGATGGAACTTCCAGCAAATTAGCAAAGTAGATAGCAAAGGTTTTTCTTGGAATTCAGTGTTCTTCTTCCACTATGCAAATCGCTTATTCTTATGGCCAAATCATTTTTGTCTCATCAGTCCAAAGCACTTTGTTCCAAAATGACTGTGGCTTGTCTAAATGAGCTTTTGCATATAACAAGTAACTCTGTTTGTGGCGAGAGTGTAGAAAGGGCTTCTTTTATATCACCCTGCCATACAGATGTTCTTTATTGCGCTGAATTGTAGAACAATGTACAGATACACCATCTGCAGCAAGATGTTCTTGCAGGTCTTTGTATAGGTGATCTTTGGGTTGTCTGTAACCATTCTCACATTTCTCCGTATATACCGCTCCTGTATCTTCGCCTGCCAGACCTGGGTTTTCCAGCAACTGTGCCTGTGGCCTTCCATTTCCTGATTACATTCCTTACAGTTGAAACTGACAGTTTAAACCCCTGAGAGGTTTTGTAGCCTTCCCCTAAACCATGATACTGAACAATCTTTGTTTTCAGATCTTTTGAGAGTTGCTTTGAGGATCCCATGCTGTCACTCTTCAGAGGAGAGTCAAACGGAAGCACAACTTGCAATTGGCCACCTTAAATGTGTTGCCAGTAATCAGTATTGAGCAGTAACATGCATTCAAATTAGAAAAATTACAAATTGTTGCACAGACAGTTTTTCACATTTGATTTAATTTCATACAACTGAATACTGCTTCAGTAAAAATCTTTATTCAGAAAACAATCCAGTACTCGGATGTTCCTGGGAAATGAAAGACATACCACTGTTATCTTTTTTGTTGAAAGTGGAGTAAATTATTATTCAGGCTGAGAGGGGTTTCCAAACTTTCTCAAATGACTGTATATATAGCGCCAACATATTCTGTAGTGCTTTACAGAGATTATACGTAATTCTCATTAATCCCTGCCGCAGTGGAGTTTACAAACAAATATACCTTATGTTCAATGAAAATATGCTATTTGAATTGGCCCTCATTGGCTCGCATAAGGAATCTCCTGAAAAGGCCAGAAGGGGGATTTTTATGCAGCAGCGACACATGGGAACATTTCATTCAAGAATCATGTGAAAATCACATACTGGTGTGATCTCCAGAAATTGCTCCCTGTGACATGTACTTAGTAATTTATGGTTCATTTGCTTTTCCTTAGAGACTAACATATGAGAGTGGGGTTTTCTTGGTCTACAGATGTTTCCTCCTCTGCTTTTTACTATTAATACAGAATTGGTACAGCTGTCCAGGTTCCTCTGGAGTGGAGTTCAGACTGAAGGCCAGTTGGGTGAGATTTGGGGAGAATGCATATCTGCTCCCTAAGATATACCTGAAAGCCCAGCCTGAAGGCGGATTAGTGCAAAACATGGGGTAAAAAAATATTGGATTTCATAGATATTCTTGGAACTATGATTGTATCACTGATACATCCATGTTTTCCTATATACGAATGGGACCTGTCATCCAGAATGCTCAGGACCTGGAATATTCTGGATAATGGCTCTTTCCATAATTTGGATCCTTATACCTTAAGTCTACTAGAAAATCAACCCAACCCAACCCAATAGGCTGGTTTTGCGTCCAATAAGGATTAAGGATAATGAAATCTCTGAATGATGGAAAGGCTCCTAGGCTCCTTTTATCCAAATAATTAAAATTTTTTAAAACAGTATCTTGTACTTGATCCAAACTAAAATAGATTTTTTCATTCAGATTTTTTATTAAATGAAGGGCATTCATGGTTGGGGGTTTGGCTGAATTTTTTTTTAAAAATAAAAATGAGAAAAAAAACTAGTTTTAATAAATATCCCCCCATTAAAGTATGAAGATCAAGTACGGAAAGATCCGTTATCTAGAAAAACCCAGGTCCAGAGCATTCTGGATAACAGGTCCCATTTACTATTTTATAATTATAGGAAATACTTTTTGAAAATTGTTTTAAATTTGAGAATTTAAAAAACAATGTATTACATTTTTTTCTGGATAATTGGTTTCTGGATAATGGATTCCATACCTTTATCTGTTATATTTTTATGAACCAAACATGGATCAGCATCTGAATAATCCAACAATTACTACAATAAAGTACTAACTGAGATTTGGTTGGTGTGGTTTAAAACCCTGTTTAAACTAAAGTTAAATAGCGGCTAACTCAATTCCTGTTGCCATGGGATCTTTGCAGTTTATGTTTCCTAGTTAACAGGATGAGGGTAGTTACAGTGATGGCTGCTCATGTCTTTTTGCATCTGCAGTTGTCAGGGAGTTGGCTTAATTGGCATGGCCTCTGCGCAAACTAATAGACCAATGATTTTTGTTCACTTTGAAGAACAACAGCAGGTCTCTCCTGTCAAAAGAATCACTGGTTCTGTTGGAGGCCGGTTATTGATTATCTATCTTCATAGCAATTTCATACTGTGATCTAATTTCATACTAAGTCAAGTCTTTTTTCCCCTCTCCTTTGTTTTAAAGGGTCAAATAATTAATGCTAATTGGATGCCTCTGTAAACTAATTAGTTCAAGAATTATCTGATAACTAATGGAAAACAAGTCAATGCATATGTCCAGCTTTCAGTATTTTCATTAATCTTTCTGTATTTCATTGTTTTTCTTTTTTCTAACCATCGATACAGAATATTCTCAGCTTCCCTTCTGGTATTCACCTAGTCACCTTCCTATAGAGCTTACTTTCAACAACATCAACTTGTCTGCATTGTAATAAAGAATATTCCATGGACCTCCTCTGATATCCAGCCAGACGCCTCCGTATATTTCTTACCGTCAACAACACCAACTTGTCTGCATGGCAAAAATACAATATTCTAAGGACCTCTTTGGAATTCAGCCTCTATATTTTCCTTTCCATGTCTTCATCAGTAGCAAGTTTGCATTTTTTTTCCCTTAAATCGTTCTGTTTATTCAGTTTCCCAAGAATTTGCAGCCATTTAGGGAGGCGCAGTCTATGGGGCAGCTTAACTAAAGGACGAAGTGGCCGTCGCTAGCAAAAATTCGGCAGAAATTTAATCCCCAGGGACATCGCCAATTCACTAACAGGCGCAGATGGCAATTCGATAGCGAATTGCGTTTATTCACTCTCTATTACCAGGTGACTTTTCGCTCAGCGAATGGTTGTTTCTCTGCAAATTCACTAAAGTGCAGATTTTACTGAACGTTGCCTCTTTCGCCAGAGTTGACTTCGCCACCTCAGACCAGGCAAATTGCTAAATTGAAGCAAGATCTTCTTCAATCTTATGTCACTTACATAAGATTATGTCTTATGTCACTTACATCATATCCTGTCTGCCGAAACTGTATTATTGATTGCCTGCAAAAGTCCTAACTTAAACTTTTTTGGGTTAACATTTTTCCCCAGACATTTGAGGGCCATGGAACATTTTTTTTTACACTGGGCTCACGTCTAGGGCATTAGATGATCTCTTTTGTCTTTATTAAAGTTCCTTGGACATTTGTAATAAAAAGTGGCCACTTCAAGCATTTGCACCAACATCTCTTATAAAGACGTACATACGACTTTAATGTACCCGCCCAATTCAAATTGACCTAAGTGTAAGATCACTAGTGACTTTTCCCCAAAATCTGCCACCCTTGGCACAGACCCTCAGGTTGCGTTTGGGTCAGGGGCATAACTACAGAAGAAGCAGACCCTGCGGCTGCAGGGGGCCCATGAGGTTTGGGGGTCCCATGAGGCCCCAATTCATATTCAATTTTAATAAATATTGCTAAAACCGGTCAACCTGTAGACATTTTGGGGGCCTGAAAAATAGTTTGCTGTGGGGCCCAATAATATCTTGTTATGCCACTGGTTTGGGCTATCTACGGTTTCTCTCATCTGGATACCCTGTAAATTATTTTCTTATAATCAGTGCTTGGTGATGTCATCATTTGTAATCAGTGCTTAGTGATGCAATTTCCGTCACATGACTACATGTGTATTATAATAAATGATGTACCCCCTGTTGTAAATGATAAGGATATTAGTAGTCATCTTACAGTTGCATGACCTGTTTAAAGGCATACACATCCTTCAGTCTTGTACCTTTATATAAAATGTTATATATATTTATATAAAATATAAAGGGGACCCTCTCCACAGAGGGAGCTATATGTATCTTGATCGACTAAGTATGAAAAACCTATTTTTGGGAATATGGCACAGGCAACCGTCCACCATTTGTGCAGAACATTGAGCTCATATTTACATCATATTTGAAAATAGTCAGGCTGTGATTATTGGAGCATTTAAAGGAAAGATTCATATAAATATTATGCATCGGTGTGTGTATCTAGCGGCTGCCAGAATTGCATTAGACTATGTAAATCTCCTAGGCTTCAGCTGATATTTATATCTACAGATAAGAAACTCAAATAATCAACATTATGCTTTGGCTGCCCGAGCAAATTACTGTAGGTGCAGCTTTAATCTTCTTCATACATAACCCACAGCATTCTGCACATAGTAGAAAGAAGAGCTTGACGAGAAGAAATTACTTATTTATTGGGCAAAGTAATCTGTTCAGGTGATGGCACAAGGCTGATGTTATAAGTTGTATCAAGAATGCGACATCTGCTCTTTCCTGCGTAAGATAAAGAAATTGCTCTATGTGCAAAAACAGACTTAACGATTTCTGATTTCTTTCCTGAGTGAACCCCATTGTGTTTGGCTGCATGCAAATATAAAAACGGTAAGGTGGGCATATGCACAGGAGAAACAGGACAAGGGCTAAAACTTTTTGGGTCTAAAACAGACAGGATATAAATATCCAAGATATAATATATGAAATGTGTACAGATGTTTACAGAACTGCAACAGGGGGATTTACAAGAACCAATAACTGGCAAAGACAGAGAATAACCCAGTTTAAAATGGGAAAGCTTATAGTAAGAGTTTAGACAGATACTTTAAATGAAGTAATGGAGGTGAAAAGAAGAGAAGCAGCATTGCACTGACTGGAATAGGGAGGGGGCTTCAATTCATAGTAATTAAGGGAGGGCTTATAAACTTGCACCTGAAGTCAGATGATCCATAGGGAGGGCATAAATGACCTATAATAAAGTATCCATATGAGAAACCCATGCAGCAGGTTAGGCCTATTGACTACCCATGCATCCATCTGACATCCCGAAACATGTAGTGCGTCAATATAAACTGCATTTATCACACTATTGAAGACTCTCCAGAGTTCCTTATGTTATATGATACTGCTGTAGAGATGGCTACTCCAAGTGGCAAATTCACTAAGCGCCGAACGCTAGCGTTACTTTCGTTACTGCGCAAATTCACTAACGAACGCTGGCGTAGTTTCGCTAGTGTTACTTCGCACCCTTACGCCTGGCGAAGTTTCGCTAGCGACATAACTACGCAAATTCACTAACGCGCGCAGTGTACTGAACGCTACCTTTTACGCTAGACTTCCTTCGCCACCTCAGACCAGGCGAAGCGCAATAGAGTAGATAGGGATTGCTGCAAAAAAAGTCAAAATTTTTTCTAAGTCCCAAAAAACGCTGGCGTGTTTTCTACATTATGGGTGATAGGCTGAAAAAGATCGAAAAAAATTTTGGGGCTCCCCTCCTTCCCCCCTACATTTCCTGACTCATGGCAACTTACCTAGACAGTGGGCACATGTGTAGGGCAAAATAAAAATTTTATTTGATGTTTTGAAGCTTTTCTAGCCATTTGTAGTGCTGATACGTATTCCTCCATTGAAATTTGAATTTGGCGCCGTATGCAAATTAGCCTTCTCTATCGTAACTTCGCTTTACTTAGCGAAGCAACACTAGCGCAACTTCGCAACCTTACGCTACCCCTGAACGCAACTTCGGATTTTAGTGAATTTGCGAAGCGCTGGCGAAACTACGCCTGGCGAAGTGTGGCGAAGTGCGGCGAAGTTACGCCTGGCGCAACTACGAATCTTAGTGAATTTGCCCCTAAGTGTCTGTTGAAGAGTCTGACTATTCAAGTCAATTGACGGATTAGGCTGGGGTTCCCAAAGTTTCCTGGAGAGCAATTTAGAATTCAGACCAAAGCTTGCATCCAATGCCCTTTAGGTTGAGTCCCCTCCCCCACGACAGTGCTCTGAGGCCCCATAGGGAGCCCTCTGGTCTACACTTATACCAGTAAGGCTCTTCCCCACCCAAAAAAAATAATTATTGGTGCCCATCATGCAATATTGTAAATACAGGGTTGATTTTTGGGAAGTCCAAAGAGGGTGATGAGATGAGAGAAGACATGTCTGTCATGTTTTAAATTTTTGTCCTATTTTTATTATCTGTCACCTTCATTGGTTCATTCTGTCCCTTTGTGAACATACTTTTCATTTGCAACTATTAAAAAGGTCCATTAATAACCAGGCAGACAAGGTGCAAAAAATATAAACAGGAGCAAAGGCAGACACAGTAGCACTTGCATAATGGAGTGCAAGTGTTCCACTCATTTATATATTCAGCACTGGCAGCTACAACACTACGTACTATATATGGGTGGGTCATTAAGATGTACATGGCAGATGGAAAGCAACAGGTTTCCCTTTTTAATCCAAATGAAGGTAAAGAGTGCAGCTTTCACCTACCATGGGTATAAGAACTATTGCTGTGTGTGGTCCCTAATGGGCAACTGAGTAGTGCTCCAAAACTTGAACTAGAACCACAGAAAAAGAGTCCTTAAAGCATTTCATAAACTCAATTTAGAAAATGATTTTTTTTTTGTTTTCCCAGCAGCTGTTAGGCTGTCAGTAAATCAGAGCTTGTACTGAGAGAAACAAGGATATCCATGTGGTCTCTGGACTGATTTTGTGCTGTTGTCACTTAAAACTGCCGACTAAAGGATTATTGTGCATGGGAAAAAGATGTTCCATACTAGCTCAACAGACTGCGTGCCTGTTATTATTTGATAATAAGCATAACTTATGATGTGCAGTGTATTTCTTTTGGAAACGTAGCCATGCACAAGAGTGCAGATTTTGGCTCTTAAGAACATTTTTAAGTGAAATAATTGTTTGATTAAGAACGACCTTCCTGCTTTGGAAGTGGCTGCCAAGAACATTTGTTCCTTTTCTGTGCAAGCAACAGAACACAAAGATCTGTAATATTTTTTTTTGTTTAGCAGATTAAGGCAAGGGATGCTGGAATATGATAAAATGCAGAGTTTATCAAACAAATTGCAGCACTGATTACAGGGACATTTAAAGGTCAATGGTCTCTGGTTGAAAATTGTCTGCGGACCCCTCCTTACTTCACCCAAACCCTTCTCCATCTGACCCTAAGGGCAAGGTCATACATGGCAGTTTTACGTTGCATCTTTAAAAAAGTACAGCCGAGCATAAATGTGCACAAAATGAAGCCCAATTGAAAATAATGGAATACGCACTATAGCAATTCCCACGGGGCACTTTACAAGCCAACATCCGCCAGTATTTAGGTTTTTTTTTTTGCAGAAACACCAATATGCCAAGGAAATGCCATATTATTGAACTCTATGGGATCTGCAGGTTTGGAAATACACTTTGCTGTAATACGCTGCGTATTTTCAACATGGCGGCCAAACTCTTGCGGGATGATATTTGCGACATTGTTTGCTGATGACGTAATTATGTTGCGTGTTGACGAGCAGTACGGCTACATTCTGCATGTAAATTGTTTTCCACTTGGCTTTTTTTTTTTTACAAAAGTTTACTAAAATGTATTCTGAGTGGAATTGTGGGGAATGAGAAAAAACAGAAATGCATGTTGGGAAAAGAAAACTACAGGCTGAAAAACACATATTATCATGCGTGTGTGGTTTCATTGGCGTATTTACTTTATTGTCTGTGTGCTTTGTTGTACGGGGCCCCATGATTTCTAACGGCGGCCCTGCCTGCATATCTTGAAGACCTCTCGTTTGTCTAAGTCGGTATTTCAAAACCTTCCTACATCACTGGTCTAATTTAGATAAGAAACACAACCCTGGGGACTTTCAAGTGTCCCAACCTTTTATAGTCATGAGCCAAATTGAAATGTAAAGACAGTTAGGGAGCAACAAACATACAAAAATTTTATGGGGGTGCCAAATAAAGGCTGTGTTTAGCTATTAGTAGCTCCTATGTGGACTGGCAGCCTAAGGGAGATTCTGTTTGGCAGTACCATTGTTTTTATGCAACTAAGCAAGCACCTGCTCTGAGGCCACTGAGAGCAACATCCAATGGGTTGGTAAGCAACATGTTGTTCATGAGCTATTGCTTGGTGAAAACTGCTCTAGGGCATTGTAATGGTTGTGTTTTGGGCTTCTAGGCAACTCGGTAGCACCTACACTGAAAATACTTTTTGGTATTCAGCTGATTCTCAGCACTGGCCTGTTAAGAATATATATATATACATATAACGTCTGTGGGGAGCCGGCACTTCTCGTGTAGCTGGTGTACTGTGCCTGGGTGCTATCTGCATCAAGAATAGGTATCCATAAGGGTAAGGCCAGACGAGGAGATTCGAGGAGATTTTGTTGCCTGGCGACTTATTGCCACGTCTTTTGCGCCATTAGCGCAGGCGATTTTGCGCTGTAGCCTATGGGGAAAAAACGCTGAGGCAGTTTGGGGAGATAGTCACGCAAAAGACGCGGCGATAAGTCACCAGGCGACAAAATCTCCCCGAATCTCCTCGTCTGGCCTTACCCTAAAGAAAGCGAGCACTCTCAGGTCTTATGAAAAAATAAAGAAAAAATGTATTATACATTTTTTCTTTATTTTTTCATAAGACCTGAGAGTGTTTGCCTTCTTTATGGATATATATATATATATATATATATATATATATATATATATATATATATATATATATATATATATATATATATATATACCTTCTTATCTTCATATTAATGTAATCTTATATGGTACTTATGGAGGAGAGTTCACTAGGAACGACTGTTTCTGATACCTTTAAATAATAGGGACAGCTGTTCAATGTATTGTCATCTGCTCATGGACTTATCGAATCACTTTTTACTAAACCCACATATCATCCATTAAGAATTTTTCCAAAAGGTAAAAAGAATGAAAATGGGGCCAATAAAAACAATGAAGAAGACAAAATAATCTGTAATATGAAGGGGCCCATTCAAAATGTAGAAGGAATATTTGCTGCATAAAAGGGGATGGTATTAAGAACCTGGTGGTTGTTAAGGATATAGTTATGGTATGGAGAGGACCTTGCACATTTTGTATTATAGTCCATGGACCTCTAGCTACACCCATGTGTTTATGTTCTAAATGTAAATTGCTAGAAAAAATATCATTGAATTTAGTGGTATTGCAGGAAATTTAGGTTAATCTGTTCTAGGATGAGCTGTTATGACAGAATGCAAAGAGAATCCCTTTAAGTCCTGAACATTTCACAAAAGGTGTCTGTGATGCGCGGCTTTCAGATCCAGCCATATCTGTAGAATTGCAGCCTTGGAAAAAGACAAACTGCTCCTATTAATTTGTTTTAAGACATCATTTTGTAAACCTTGTCTATCAGATAAATAAGCTCACATCTGCTGGTTCTGTTCTTACTAAGATAAGTCCTGATTCCTGCATAAGCGCTTGCATTCCCTTGTATGATGCAAATCTTTTATACATTGTGCCAATGCCACTATACTACAAGGCAACATTCTGTAGGAAAGTCCAATATCTCAGGTCAGTTTAATCAGCCAGCAGAACCTCTTGGTTTCTTTTCTTATGACAATCACCCTGGTGTAGATTGAACAGGCTTCCAAATAAAGTAGTTCCAGATACATAAACTTAACCAGGATCTTCAACACTTTTCCACAGAGCAACATAAAAGCATTCATTCCCCATGCTTGTTATCTGTTATTCCAACATGATGCATGTACCATGAGCCTTAAGGTGGCCATACACTTACAATTGGAAAGATCATTTTCTCTACTAACGTTAAGAGCTGAATTATCAGATATGCATGTAGAAATATAAGAATTCTACCTCTATCTGACAATTCAGCATTTTTGTTTTGCCAATGTTGTAAAAATTTCTATCCTGTCTGATCAGCCAGATGACTGCTACCCAAAGCTTTTGCCAATATCGGTTGCCTCGTCTCCTACCATACACCGAATATCATATGAAAATTAGTTTTGTACAATAATACCGGTGCATGTATGGCCACCTTTAGGCTAATGTCGCCTGGTATTTTCACTACCAGATGGAAAATAGCAGTAGAAAAAGATCCAATACAATAGAAATCCACCCTAATTTTAGGCTGAAAACAATTGTGTGTATTTTCAGGCCAGAATCTGCCTCAGTGCAAAAGTTTGTGAACAGCACACATAAAAAGGTAGGGCTAAATGATGCAAGTGGTGGTTTGGATGGAGCTGTGGTGGAAAGGGTTGAGCTTATGGAAGGTTATGGTGATGGCAGATTTTGATGGTGTTAGGATAGATTTGGTGGTCAAGGGTTGGATTTGGGTGGTGGTTGAACACATTTGCCATGGATAACTAAATGTTTTAAGACAGAGTACAGTGGGGGTTTCTTCATCAGTCATGCCATCTATCATTAATTTAAATGGCAACTGCCTGTCAATTCTCATAAAATTGGATTTTGGCCCCCAAATCACTCAACTGTGTATTTTTGTGGCAAAATCCAACTTTCCACCTTATTGGCACTTCTGAAAACACCCTGCTCTACCATTAGCTGTAAGACATTTCTAAGTGTTGTTCTTTGTGTGGTGAGATGTGTCCTAGGTTGTTTTATAAAGAGAACTGGTCGAATATGTTTTCTGGTCCCCTGAAAAAGGCTCCTTTACATCAGGGAAAAATCTTAGAAATGGTGCTAAACAAAAGCAGCTCAACTTCTGGGAAAAGAGATGACTAGTCCCCTTCACATTACATACCCTGGAGAATAATATGCATACAGCCCCCAACTGTGCTAAACATAAAAGAACACATCCTTTGCTAATAGTGGAATCATTTCAGCCCAAGTAAAATATGTTCCTTTTCTTTGATAGTTTAGTGTAACTACATGATGGATTCTGGGAACTGTATATCTGATGCTCTACAGCAGTGATCCCCAACCAGTAGCTCGTGAGCAACATGTTGCTCTCCAACCCCTTGGATGTTGCTCCCAGTAACCCCAAAGCAGGTGCTTATTTTTGAATTCCAGGCTTGGAGGCAAGTTTTGGTTGAATAATAACCAGATGTACTGCCCAACAAAGTCTCAATGTAGGTTGACAATCCACATAGGGGCTACCAAATGGCCAATCACAGCACTTATTTGGCACCCCAAGAACATTTTTCATGCTTGTGTTGCTCCCCAACTCCTTTAACATCTTGATGTTGCTCACAGGTACAAAAGGTTGGGGATCCCTGCTCTACAGCCATGACTGTTATAGGAACAGAGATTATTCTCCAAACATAATTGTATTAGCCTAATGCATGCAGATGGCAATGTCTTGTGAAAGGTACAGCTGTCATTCTATTCTCCGGGGGGAGGGGGGGATGAAACGCTTTCCACTTATATTCAGCAACAAGGTCTCACCAAAGGCAAGGTGAATTTTTCTGCTTAAAGTTATCACATTTGCATACAATTAGGTCTTTTCTCCTCCTTTTCTTATTTTTTTTTAAAAAAAACTTCAAATGCTTATGGATTTAAATGTAAATTCCCACTTTCCAGAGTGCTCTGTCCATTAAAACTAGAACTGGTCGGATCTGAGAGTTCCTGCGCTTGCTGAACGGCACAAGGCACCAAAAAGAATTATTCATCTAGTTTACCTTCGTTATTTACCTCGTGTAATGGATGTGCCTTTGTGACGGTTGATAAAGGAGAGAAGATAATTGCATTAATGCTAGCAGTCGGATGCCAACGGATACAGCGCTGGAAGATATTAGATTTTCAGATGTGCGTTGAATACTTTAATTATTAGAATGCATTAACTTTCTAAAACTTTTGTGTACCAGCTACCAGAAAATGTCATCTGGAAGACAAATCATTGCAGGACTCTTTGGTAGCTGACTGATCTGGCGTTGAAGAAAATGAGATTAGGTTCTTATTGTAAACATATTTGCATAAATAGAATCAGGTCTGTATTCCTAGTGATATAGTGAGGTCTTGGGTAGGCCATAGATGCAGAGATGATATTTTAGAACCATGGAAAATCAACCATTCAGTAAAATGGACCATTACCATGAAGACTCAAAAATGTGGGCCTTGGTCAGCAGACCACAGGCAGAAGGTTGGTCAACAGACTGGCCACACGGGTAAATACAGTAGTAGCGATCAGTTGAGAAAATTATTTTATGCCACTATCATTATTATAAGGCTGACTACAACAACAGATACACAATATGGCTAAACATATGTGGACACCTACCTGTTCAACAGCATCTTCCAAAGCATGGACAGGTATTTATATGAAAATGGCATTTTCTGCTAAAACAGCCTTTACCCTTTACTTCTAGGGTGGCCTTATATCTGCCATTGACTGCTACATGAATGCGGCAGGTCTGAGTACTTTTTTATTCAGACTTTTAATACCATCAGGGTTGAATAAATCTCAAAAAAATTTGAGGTTTTTTTTTTCCTACGAAAAAAGTCCCACCAGAAAAAAAACACTTTAATAAATAACCCCTCAAGAGTTGTACAGGTGTGTTGGTATGGTCTGTAAAAATACTGGCCTTTCTGCAAGTATTGTCTTTCTGCCCTGTCAATATAATATTGGCACCAAGAATCATTCTTACTGGCCAGATGTCAACCCTATTGTTGGTGGTTGCCATATTTGAGCCTGATTGTTGGAGCATATGCAGTGGCCCATAACTGTGGCTTGGATTCCAGTGTGCATATATATGAGCCATGTCTTCTCTGAATTTGCCATGTCCTGCTCTTCTCCACCACTATCTTACATGGACACTAACGAGTGACAGACAACATAACCTTAACAACTCGCATGAAAGTTGTTAATTCTTCACCATTTTGTAATAGTTTGTGTTGTCAGTAACTTGTTGCATTACCTCCCGGTGCCCCATGTATTACAGCTTATTAATAGGATAGGATAATGTAATAATAGTGAACTAGTAATCTATGAAGACCAATGTTTGCTGTCAAAGAATGTCCAGTAAATGGTAGCTCCTGATTGGTTGATATGGGTTTTTAGACCTGGTCTATAATTGGTGAATTTTATTATATAACCCCAAAAGACTCCACTCAATAAATTATCATTAGAGAAGACAATAGCTAAAAAACAAGAAGTAAGTGCCTCTTTTGAAATGTTGTACTTTAATCTGCTCTATTTTGTTTTTCTTTGTCCATATACAGTTATAAGGGATGCCCCTACTGACTTGCAATGAATTGGATTGAGTGCTTTGGATTCCTTTCTGCTTGGCTGCAGTTAATCGTAACACCAGGGAAGAGAAAGTATCTCTTACAGTACATTAAACAAAAGGGCCGTGGTGTATGGGATTAGCTTTTATTTGTGGTTTGCTTATAAATTCCATTCCTTTAGTCAGCAAAATGGACCAAAAGTTTGCAAATATAAATGATGTCCTTCAACCTTGAGGAACACCAAGAGCTCTGAAAAGCAGTGGAAGAGAAGAATGCAGTGTAATTTTGCTTTTATATAAACTGCTTGAGTTGCATGCTTGTAGGAGAAGCCCTGCTCCAGACAGAAATAAAAAGGAAAGTATGTCATATTCTATACAGGAGTTATCTACTTATCGGGTTATTTATTGAAGCCCGAATGCCAAAAACTTTTACTATAAAATGTGAATTTTTAGTGGAAAAAAACTCAAATTTTTCGTGCTTTATTATAACCCTAGTCTGAATCTGAAAATACTCCATCTCCAAGCTGTAGAAGTCAATGGCAAAGGTCCCATTTCAAATTTGATATCTTGGTCTGCTCTGAGTTTCATCCAAAAAATGTGGGTGTTTCAAGTGATTTCACGAAAAATGTGAGCATTTTGGGCATAAAATTTCAAAAATACACAAATTTTTCAAGTTTCTTTCCCAAACTGATTTTATAGAGTTTTAATGTTAAATAAGGTCAAATCGTGGATTCTAGTTGGGAAAAAAACGGATTTTGATAAATAACCCCCTTAGTGTTACCCCTCGGGGCTTGTATGCATGGTCCTCTGCATCAGCGACTAACGTGTTGTATTAAGGTATCATAACTGTCAGGAATGCTTGGGTGACCAGAACTTAATATAGATACCTGTCTGACAGCTAGGGTTGCCATCTTTTCATAAAATTTCTACTGGCCGGTGGTGGGGGGCCAGTTACAAAACGGACGGGCCATGATGTAAAAGGGGCGGGCTGTGTCATAAAAGGGGGTGGGGCCACATCACACAATGGCCAGAAGGCAGAGCAAAGTTATATTTACAGTGGAATGGGGTGAGCCAAGGGCTTTTGTTAAGGATATTACAAATTTATCAGCAACTACATTGCCAGTAAATTTGTAATACTGGCCCAGGCCTTGGAAGGTGCTTTACCGGCTAGGCGGATAACATACCGACTGGGTGGCAACCCTACTGACAGCCTATTAATGTTATTGGAACGTTGCACATGCCAACGAGCTTCTGTCTATACAGACCCCCATCAATACAAAAATCATGTAAACATTAAATAAACCCTGTAGGTTGTTTTTCTTTCCTAATACAGATTAATTATATCTTAGTTGGGATCAAGTACAAGTTTTATTTTTGCAGAGAAAAAGGAAATACTTTTTAAACATTTGGATTATTTGTATAAAATTGAGTATATGGGAGACGGCCTTTCTGTAATTCTGAGCTTTCTGGATAACGGGTCTGCAGATAATGGAACCCATACCCAGGGCCAGGCCAAGGTATTTTGGCACCCTAGGCAAGGGCTTCAATCAGTGCCCCCACCCGGTCCTGCATTACCATTTCCCACATTACCATTTATATTGCCCCCTGTACCACCAGCAGCCATCATGTTGCCCCATGTACCTGTACCAGCCCCTATCATATTGCCCCCATTTGTACCTCTTCCAACGGCAGTCAATCCCTCAGATTGCCCCCAAAACCCCAATCTGTACCTATGCCAAAGGCAGCTAAAAAAGTCCATCATATTGCCCCTAATTTGTACCTGTGCCACCAGGAGCCAAAAATCCATTATATTGCCCCAAACATCTGTGTACTTGTGCCAGCAGCCACCATATTGCCCCATATACCTGAGCCAGCAGCAAAACCAATCCCTCATTTTGCCCCCAATCTGTAACTGTGCTGGCAGCAGCCAAAAAATCTACAAAATTTCCCCAAAATATGTATTTTTGCCAGCAAGAGCCAAGAGGGAGGTGGGGAGTGCTTCTGCCTGCAGTACGAATCACGGGCAAGAGGTGGTTGTAACAGGTGATTTATAAAATTGAAAAACTATTAAAGGCAAAGCAAACTAGGGTTTAAAAATAAAAAAATCCCCTTAAAAGTATGGGGGACCATCCACACCCATCCATTTAAATTATGGTCTTATGTCTTTAAAAATATACCTTCTTTTAGATTTATTTATTTTACATAGCCCTATAGTGCTCCCACAAACCCACTTTTTATTTATTTTTTTTAAATAAAAATAAAGTGTATCTTACTATAAGGTTATCTATTGCTCTTCATGTTAAAGGAAGAATAAAACATAACCAACTAAATAAATAATTTAGCGTCCCATTAATAAACCAAGCTTTACATATTAATCTATTAATAAGGCAAAGTAACCACAGGGAACTAATCATATCAATCTTTACTGCATTTTAGTAAATACTAGATCCTGTGTAATGTGTAAGAAATGTATTAATCTTACAATTTATTTGGTGAATTGGCCATAAAGCCTTTACTTAAGGGAGGGAAGAAATCCATTAAGTTGATAGCCCCTGGAAAGAAACCGGTCGAAGAGAAAAAAATAAATAAATGCATTTAATGCAGCAGGTTATTTTTATTACCCTAATTTGAATTCCTCACTTGACCTCTGAGGGCTGTGATTAAACCTCCTGGACAATAGAAGTGAACCTCTGATTCGGCCAAATAACCTGTTTTCGTTATTCAAGTAGATATCAACACAAGCTAATAATGTTAAAAACAAACAGATACATCCAGAATTGTATTACTGTCTGACAATGCAAAAATTTTTTTTGATTACCTGACTTTGATATATTCATGGGGGCTCATTTAAAAACACTGGGCAAATTTGCATTTGGGCAGTAACCCATAGCAACCAATCAGTGACTGGCTTTTTCAGCCAGCTGCAGGTTGAACAATGAAAGCAAACATTTGATTGGTTGCCATGGGTTACTGCCCAGGTGCAAATTTGCCCAGTGCTTATAAATGAGTTTTATTTGAGCCTGCATATTAGATAATAGATATTTCTCAGCTACTCCCAAAGTACTGTAAATGAATCTACAGGTGTATTAAATACAAGCAATAATCTAATTCCTTCTACAAAAGTAAATGTTCCAAATGGGACTTTACTCGACACTGTACACTATGTATGAATGCATGTAGGACATTTTCATTTCTCGTTTTACTTTAAAGGGATCCTGTCATTTTGAAACGCATCAGTTAATAATGCTACTCCAGCAGAATTCTGCAGTGAAATCCATTTCTCAAAAGAGCAAACAGATTTTTTTATATCCAATTTTGAAATCTGACATGGGGCTAGACATATTGTCAGTTTCCCAGCTGCCCCTGGTCATGTGACTTGTGCCTGCACTTTAGGAGAGAAATGCTTTCTGGCAGGCTGCTGTTTTTCCTTCTCAATGTAACTGAATGTGTTTCAGTGGGACATGGGTTTTTATTATTGAGTGTTGTTCTTAGATCTACCAGGCAGCTGTTATCTTGTGTTAGGGAGCTGTTATCTGGTTACCTTCCCATTGTTCTTTTGTTTGGCTGCTGGGGGGAAAGGGAGGGGGTGATATCACTCCAACTTGCAGTACAGCAGTAAAGAGTGATTGAAGTTTATCAGAGCACAAGTCACATGACTTGGGGCAGCTGGGAAATTGACAATATGTCTAGCCCCATGTCGGATTTCAAAATTGAATATAAAAAATCTGTTTGCTCTTTTGAGAAATGGATTTCAGTGCAGAATTCTGCTGGAGCAGCACTATTAACTGATTAATTTTGAAAAAAAATGTTTTTCTCATGACAGTATCCCTTTAAAATTTACACTGTTTCTTTTTAATTGTGTTTGCACTTAATTGGCTGGTGTTCAAGTTGATCGTGCTCAGTTCTTAAGACACAAGTGCGTTGCGGCTATTGAGACATGGTGCTGACTGGTGAGGAGGTGGCAGTAGCTCCAGGGATCCTCTACGTCAATAGGTGCAATTGCACTAGATTTAGAATGGGAAGCAGGAAAGGCTGGGTGGTGTTGAGCACAACTATATGGAGGTGCAAAAAGTGCATTTTGAGGCAAGTATTTTTAATGAATAGGGTTTAATGTGCAAATGGCAGCAGGGAAATGTGTGCTCATGGACATAAATTACCCCAATATGGTCTAAATAAGTTTTATTGCTCACCTCTAGATCTCCTTATTGTGCTGGTGTAATGATCACAACTAGTTGCTCCCCTTGTTTTTCTTGACATAGTGGACTCCATAAGTTCCCTGTGGCCAACAGTTTCTGACCTCGAAAGGTATATAGGTATATAGTGCTTGGGGAGAAAGGGCAGCAGAACAGGCTTTGTTTCTCCTCTAAGAAGTCTCTAGAAGAGTCTAGTCTTCCCCATTCACAGTATGGTCAATACAAATTAATGGAATACTTAATGGGAAAGGGAGATATGGAAAGGTATTCAATGGTCACACAGCAAAGAGATGCCCTTGCAATTTTGCAGTTATGTATTTATTGGGCAATGCTTAGTGCTCATTGATGGGTCGGGGTATGAGGGGACTCCCTGGGGACCCTGTGAGTGTATGTGCAGTATAGTCATATCAATAAATAAATACATACATTATACTGAAAATGAAATATTCTTTTGTTAAAAATCAGTCTTATTTCTTTGTATTAATATTTCTTATGCCAGATCTTTGCAAGAGATGCCCCCCCCCCTCCACTGAATCTCAATGGATCCATGCACAGGCCAGACACACAGTTTATTTCTAATCTACTTGTTTCCTGTTTCATTTTTTCCTGAATTACTAGGGATTCCGCTGGGAATAAGTCTACTGCAATAAGGGGTTTATTTGCTAACACTGTGCCTGTTCCGCTAGTGACCTGTTTTTAATTTGGCGCAGGTTCAATGAATCTCTATTGATTTTCTCTGTGTCTCATCCCAGTGATAATGATGTGGGCATCCACTGTACTAGTCAGGTTGACTCCAGGCCAATACATTGTCTATAAACTATTAGACACTATAAGGAAGAGAGTATTTCATATTTGTAGTCTGCCAGCAAACACAAGCCACTATGGATTAAATGCATTCCGGAAAGGGAATATATGCGACTCCCATAAAATTGTAGAGAACTGAAACATTTTCAGACTAAAGCAGGAGAACTCCCTAATAAATTTCTCGATAGAGGTTATAATCCCAAATCACTACGAGAACCAGTCACACATGTATCCATTATAAAGATGGCACAAAATTGATTAAAGATGATAGTAAAAAATAGGAAGTTCACACATTCGGGGAATAGACATTCATTACTTGATTCAATGCCTCCAAACAGGGAGTAAAAATGGACTCATTATTGGAACATCCTCAAGAGAAATCCTATTGTTCCAAAGTTAAAGCCTCACGGTATCATTAATAATATATGTTATACACTTGAACTGACTTCATGATGAACTGAAGATGTCATCATTAGGGGTGGCTATGGGAGATAAAAATCGAGATTTTTAGAAAGGATGAAACATTATTTTCCAGCCGGAAAACATTTGATTCCAGTACCATCATCTTCTTGAAATTTGATTCAGGTTCTTATTTGTACTTACTGTATGACTTCAAATTGATAAGGCCAATATCATACAGACTAGACTTGTGTGATAAAGGAATTGCTGTGGAGTTAAATGAAATGTAGAAAATAGCACCCCACTAACTTGATCACATGTGTTATCGGGGGGCACTCACTCCCCTGTGATACCTGACTTGGTGACTATGGGCAGTAGAGTGGTAGTGAAGAATAAAGAATATATATATATATATATATATATATATATATATATATATATATATATATATATATATATATATATATATATATATATATATATATATATATACAAGAACCACAAATATTATTCAGAGTTGTGTGGGGGGGCTTATTTTTTAAGCTCTGAATTTTTTTAGTTGGACGACAGGGGAATATACAGTTTTTTTCGGGATTTATTAAAGTCCGATGCTGTTAAAGGGCATGTAAAGCCAAAAAAATAAAATCCCTTTAATAAAAAGAAACCTATCTCCAATATACTTTAATCAAAAAATGTTGACCGTTTTTATAAGAAACCTGACTGTATGCAGTGAAATTCTCCCTTCATTTACTGCTGTGGATAGGAATTGTTAGACGATCCCTAACTGCTCTGCAGGGAAACAATCATACTTATGAACAGCAGGGGGAGTCTCCGCCTTACTTCCTAGCCATGCAGAACTCAATCAGCTTTGTTTGTTTCCCTGTTTTGATAATTTATGACTGTCCCTAAGCATCCCACACCACACTGAGCATGTGCACAGTCTTGGTCTTGCAAAGATGTTTAACAAAGTTACAAGATGGTGACCCCCTTTGGCCAACTTTGAAAGCATAAATCATTTGTTTGATTAGGCTTGTGGTGCAGTAAGTTCATGTTTATGTTTAGTATACAAAATACAGCCTTGTTCTATTTTAGACTTTACTTTCCCTTTAAAAGTCTGAACAATAAAGTACTCCAACCCGGAGCTGCCAGACCTGCTCTGGGTTTCGTTCAATAAAATGTTGTGGTTTTCGGGCGTCAAATCCGAAAAAAATTGCAGTTTTTGGCAACCAGTTTGTATGATTAGGATTTTTTCACGCGTTTTTTATTGCACGAGAAGTATTACTAAAAATGTATTGATAAATAGGGGGGAAAAGTCTGTGCGGATTTGGTCGGAGTAGTGTTTAGAAAATTGTGAGAGCTTTTTGGATTTTGATAAATAACCTCTATGGTCTTGTGTCCATAGACAGACTTGTGCTCAATTTATCAGACCAGACTAGACAGGGACACAGTGGTGCTTGATACAAATACATGGAATACAAGGATCATGCTGGGGCACAAATACCTTTAATGAACAGCATGAGTACGCTACCTTTAACAAATAGCATCAATCTATTTTAATGTGACCCACTTGTGGCTGCATTCATTAAAGACTCCTATCATGTACCCAGGGCTGCCCTGAGATAGAAGTTATGAATATGGGGCCCCCATGAACACAGGAATGCAGTAACAAAATGTTTGGCCACTGCCAGGTCCCTTGTGTGTGCTACACAAATGCTCAACTGCACACACTTGTGCTGCGGAGAGGGGTCCTGGGACAGGGCAATCGAAATGCCGCGCGTGCATTGGCGTAGTCTAATTTTCATTTTAGCAGGTGGAAAAAAGGGGGAAAGCAGTTTGGGAAGATTGCCGCCAGGCCCGGACTGACAATCTGTGTGTTCGGGCAATTGCCCGACGGGCCGTTCAACACACAATTAAAATGGGCCGCTCTCTTCAGTAAAGCACAAGTTCAGGTCCGAGTTCCTCTCTCGCGCGCCCTGTTGCCATGGAGATGATCGGATCAACATGGCTTCTAAACATGTGCAGCAGGGAGGAACAGAATGGGGCAGCAGCAGCCGGGCTTGTGAGACACGGGGAGCGCAAAGTGAGCTGCTGAATGATAACCTCTATACATACAGCCTGCGTTAAAGCCGGAACTGCCTGCTCATTGCCTTTCCCGCTCCCCCCTCCTAATGAATTTCCTGCACTACACAGCAAGGGGGGCGGGGTCACAGTGGGCCACGGCAACAAGCAGGTCGGGGGGAGAAGAAATACCGAGCAGTGACAGCTGTGCTGCCAGGTGAGGAGTTGGGACAAGAACTCAGGGTTTGCAGACAGAAGAGTTACTGCCTAGCCCCCCCTCTCCCTTTATTCACTCACTGAAAAGCTGCTCCTGATGTGTAGGTATTAAAGACTTAAATATCCAACAAAATCTAATCCTACTGTAATGTAAAATCTGAGCCTGCTATATGATTTCTTGTTTTCATGCATCTAACTCATGTATTTTATATACTCTGATGAAAGCACAGTATGCATCATTCTCCTCCAACAGTTGTATTATGTCCCATTGCAAATCTTTTTAATGTTGTCTACAAATCAGAGCTAAAATCAGTTACAGTGTTTTTAGGGCAAGGCCAGACATGGTGTTTTTGCAGCGTTTTCTAGTTGCGTTTTTAAAAAAGAACAGCCAGGCGTAAATACGCATAAACTGCACTACCACTTAAACTAAGGGAAAACGCACTATGGCAATTCACACAGGGCACTTGCAAGCTGAAATCCACCACAGGACGCCAGTATTGGCATTTTTTAGCAGAAACGCCAATACGTCAAGAAACTACCAAATCAATAGACTCTATGGGATCTGCACGTTTGAAACCACACTGTACGTAAATATGCAGCGTATTTTAAATATGGCGTCCAAATTCAATTAGAACAATGAGAACAATGAGAAGTGCATGTTGGGAAAAGAATCCTACATGCTGAAAAACGCATGTTGACGGTCACGTGTGGTTTCAGTGGCGTATTTACGCCTGGCTGTTCTTTTTTAAAAATGCAACGCAAAAACGCCACGTCTGGCCTTGCCCTTAGACATGTGCTACTACATATTACTTGGAGGATGCAAGCAATTGTCCAACAAAAACTTCTTTTTAGTCCCCTATCGGCTAATGTCACATGGGGCTGAAAATCAGTCTGTGGGCTGCTTCAATTTTTTTGCCCTGGCTGCTTTTTACTCCCAGTCCGTCCCTGATTGCCGCCCCGCAGTAGAGGCGATTAGTCGCCAGGTGACTACATCTCCCCAAATCTGCCCATGTGCCCCTGCCCTAAAGAGTGACTGAAGTTTATCAGAGCACAAGTCACATGACTGGGGGCACCTGGGAAACTGACAATATGTCTAGCCCCATGTCAGATTTCAAAATTAAATATAAAAAAGTTTGTTTGCCCTTTTGAAAAATGTATTTCAGTGCAGAATTCTGCTGGAACAGCACTAACGGATATGTTTTAAAAAAAAACATGTTTTCCCATGACAGTATCCCTTTAACAAATGTTATTATAACATTGTTGTTACATTACAAAAGCCCCTCTTGCTTCATAGCAGTTATATGGGTAGATAATCTCTGTTGAATTCAGTGGCTAAGGTGACAAACATGCAGCTATAATTAAAATCAATGTTTAGCTTGGAATACATGGTGCATTTTCTGACAGAGCACCAGGGAAGGTTCGGGGGTTTATCTGAATCTTTTATTGTCCTCATCATTAAAACAAGAGGGAATATAAAGCAGCTCATGCATACTTGTCATGTGTCTGATGGTCACCATCACATTGAACTTGGCTGTGACTGGCAGAAGATACAAACATCTTCCTCGCTCTCCATGGCAATTATCATTTTCATCACAAAGGTTAAAAAGACTGAGAGCATCCTGACATGTGGGAACTAGATCTAAATCACATCACACAGGCCTTGCATCTCCTCCGGAATGGATTTCTGTCATAAACATTTTTTTCTGCATCACAACATCTGTCAACCGGAGAACAAATAATTAAATAAATATTATTAAATATTCTGTCGCAAAGGGAAAACAGAGTCAAATGTTTTTTTTTTGGTTTTTATTATCATTCTGTGTAATGCAGGTTTACATAGATTCCATAGAACAATGCCTTCCAGGCACTTTGCTGGTTAGACCTTCTATTCTAAAATGAGAGCAAGGAGGCCAATATTTTGGGTATGCTGAATAATGACAATTGGTATTGTTCTAATAAAAGGAAATTATACTAAACACTAACTACATTTGCCTGGTTATTTCAATAGCCTCAACAGCTGTGGGTAACCTGAACAGATTTGTATGTACTGTATGTATGTATAACGTTATTTGTTAATATGTATATATATATACAGGCACAAATTGTCAGTAGGCACAAGACTAGGCCAATGTTCTAGTGCTCCAAAAGGTAGGCTCTTAGTTTTTTCTTGAAGAGATTGAGAGAGGATTCCTTACAGAGGAATTCAGGGATGGAATTCCAGAGGTAAGGAGCAGCAAGAAAGAAGGGTTTCAGACAAGAGGTGGCAGTGGATGTGGATGGTCTGAAGAGAAGGTGGCTCTGAGAAGAGAGGAGAAGATGACCAGGAACGTATAGTGACACAAGAGAAGAAATGTAGTGAGGAGCAGAGGAGTGAAGGGCTCATTAATTATCGCTAGACTAGACTCTCTACACTCCTGGGTCCCATTCCCCTTCTGTAGTTATGCCCCAGATGTGGGGGAACCCTAGCCACCACCAATTTTTTTTTTAAAACTTCTGTGAGGGGCACTGGACACAAATTTTGAGGGCCCTAGCCACCAATAGTTTTTTATGGGGTTCTGACCACCAATAATACATTTATGGGGGCCCATGTTTTAATTAACATGTTGGGGCTCTGGATATCAATTTTGTTTTGTTTTCACTGTGGTGTGGGAGGACCTGTGGATGGTGTGGGCCGTACCCAGAATATTTTGTAGTACGGGGCCCATGATTTCTGATGGCAGCCCTGTCCCTACAATTACAGTACAAATTTGGGCTCAGAATGACATGCAAGTTAGGGGCAGGTAGGGGGGGCTGCCCCTTTAAAATTGAACAAGGCCTAATGCAAGCCACTCAGAATTCTAAGAGCAGTCTGCAGTAGTGATGGGCGAATTTGCGTCATTTCGCTTCACCGGAAAATTTGCGAATTTTGTGAGAAAAATGTGCGAAACGGCTGCGTTTTTGATGCCGGTGGCCGTTTTTGACGAGCGAATTTTCACGGGCGTTTCACGAATTTATTCGCTGGCGGCGAATCGCGCAAATTCACCGCAAATAAATTCGCCCATCACTAGTCTGCAGGTTTCTGTGCTCCAAAACAGAGCTCAGCGACCTGTGACTACACTGGAGCACATACATGTGATCGGCAAAAAATGGCAGATTGAGGACATTTTTTTTGCACTTTGCAAGTTGAGTTTCTTTTTGCAAATGAGCCCTATATAAACACAACAACCAACACACATATATTGTGGCTATTTTCATATACAGTATAAAAGCAGTGTATATTTTATACAGATCATTTAAAGTTAAATGTAAACGTTAATTAACCAAAAACTAGCAAATATAACTTTACTTATTATGAACTTTCCAATCCCACATCGCTGTCCTTATGTTCAGAGATGGCAATGTGCCAGAGTCTCCTTTCTAAAAAACAATAACAATGATTAATCTTGATGCTTCTACCCAGTGTTGGCTAGCTTGGCCATGGAGATAAATAGATAGCATTGTTCTAATTGCAGACTGAAGGGTATGGAGATTGGATGCTGTATTTTTATCATATGATCCTGATTGGTCTCAAACCAGACGCCCAAACAAAACACATTTTGCCCAAAGCCTTCACAATGACTCTAATCAGCAATCTGGGCCCTTTTCAGAAGCCTCTAATTATATGATGACTGTGAAAGTTTACTGATTACTGTGTGACTCCGCTGACATGCATATGCAGTCCAAGAAATTAATATTATGATTAAGGTAGAACTAACTCCTTGATGCTATGCATTATGTAAAATGAGACATGGTGAGTGGTGAATAATTGACTGAAGGCTGGGATAATGAAGTAAAAAGTAGCCAGATGCAGAAATGTGAAAAAAAAAGTCAGACTGTAAACTAATGGAGAGTTCAATTACCTTTTTAAATTAGGACTGAAGAAGCAAACACATTAATCCTGCTGAGGATTCTGTCTGAGCACATTTGTTGTTTTGGGAGCGAAAAATTTAAAGTTGGAATTCTGCTCTGGACATAGATGAAAAAGATGGACCCCTGGCAAGTGAAGGCAGCAGAGGGTGTCCATCTAAGTAGGGCTGATGGAATATATAAATCAGATCCCACCATCTGCCTTCTATTTGCTGTTGAAATACAAATCACAGTAGCATCCCCAAGAGCCTTTGGCAGGTTGGACATCTCTCATGTAAACATTGGGACACCAAGTCTGGGCTCTCCTAGATCTCGCAATCCCTTTCCTTCTCCCAGCTTCCCCTGACACTGATAAGGTTAAAGGAGAATTCAACCCGTAACATAAAAAGCTCCTACCCTGCATAGACCTCCCTCCTCCCCTCCAGCCTAGTTGCCCCCCCCGGGGCAAATGCCCCTAACTTTTAACTTACCCCTCGGTGCAGATTCTGTCCTTGGGAGACAAGTGGGGGCTGTGGTCTGTGGCAAGGAGTTAGCTGGGGATGTGGGTAGCAATGACTCTCCACTTTAGAGGTATCTAATATTGAACATCTACTCCTCTCCTCCTTCCTCCATTTGTGTGTTTTTTTTTTACCAACTTTACCTCTGATCTCCTGTTCTCCCCATGTAACTTCGTAAGTTAGGTTGAAAAAAGACACACGTCCATTAAGTTCAAACTTTTATGTCTATATATATATATATATATATATATAACCTGCCTAACTGCTAGTTTAATCAAAAGGAAGGCAAAAAACCCATCTGAAGCCTCCCCAATTTGCCTCAGAGGGGGGAAAATTCCAAAAATCGGAATGGGTGACCTCGCGTCAGCTGGAAAGACCTACTGGTAAATAAAGCATTAGAGAGAATATTATATGATCCCTGTTTATATTATTCATTGCTATTGTATCGCCCCTTAAGCGCCTCTTCTCCAGTGTGAACATCCCCAACTTGCCCATAGTCTTTCCTCATCTTTTCCATACCTTTTCTCAGTTTAGTTGTCCTTCTCTGTACCCTCTCTAATACAATAATGTCCTGTTTGAGTGATGGAGACCAAAATTGTACCGCATATTCTAGATGGGGCCTTACCAGTGCTCTATACAGTGCAAGAATGACCCCTCCTCCCGTGACTCTATGCCCCTTTTAATACAGCTCAAGACCTTATTTGCCCTTGATGCTGCCGACTGGCATTGCTTGCCAGTTTATCATCAACAAGGACAAGGTCTATGTTTTTTTTGTCAGTTCGTATTATATACAAGGTTAAAAAGGCTTTAATGCAATTATAACAATAACAAAAGTGTGTTATCCTTTGAAGGCAACATATTCACTACAGGCTAACTGTTTAGCACTTCTCAAAATTGCCCATATGTTGCTTGCGTGGGTAATGGCAGACAATGGCCAAACCTAGTTGGAAGAATGCTGTTAGGATCAATCATTATCATGACTAATTGATGCCAGCCCAATAGACACGATGAAGTGCTTGGGAGTTCTGTGAACATTTTATGAACCTCTATGAATCTCTTGGCAGCAAAATATAATTTATAATTTACAATTATTCCTCCATTTAATGTATTTAAATTTCATAGTGCTCATTTAGAAATGGGAAGGAGATAGACCTGCATAATGACAGCCGGCTGTTATCCTGAAGGAACAGCTGGTACAATATTGGGATTCTTATTGAATGATACAGGCTTGATTTCAAAGGAAGATGGATATCGTAATTGAAGATGCCTTGGACAGACCTAATATTTTGTCAGCTATTTAAGAGAAAGAATAAAGGGTACATCTGCCATTATCTCTCAAAAGTGAGAAGATTTTTTTGTGCCGTTATGGCTTGTGCTTGCTTGTGGGAAAATAGATGCTAGCTTCAATATTATAAGTCTAAGGTTATTGTGGGCAGTTTTTCTGATAATATCATCTATTTTCGCTTCCATGGAGGCCTAAGTGGCAGTTAAAACTGTAATTTCTGTAAACATAACCTGTGGGATGTAGTTGGTAAGAGAAGGGCTGGTACAGCACATGGAGATCTTTTTGTTTAGGCATTTTCTGTGCTACAGATTCCCTGAGAAGAACTGCATCAGATTATTCATGTGACTTTCTGGCTTGTAGACCCATAGCCTACACAGTAGAGAGAGTCTGCAGTCCTGACGCTAGTGGGAGGTTGGTATGTGAGGCCACCCCTTTAGACTAGAGGAAAAAAACTTTGATTTGAAGCAACGTAGGTGGTTCTTCACAGTGAGGACAGTGAGGTTGTGGAATGCACTGCCAGATGTTGTTGTGATGGCTGATTGTGTTGATGCCTTTAAGAGTGGCTTGGATGATTTCTTGGACAGAAATAATATCCAAGGCTATAATGATACCAAAATCTACAATTAATATAGATATTGATACAGTTTATATAGTTTCAGTGTGTATATATGTCCACAGGGTTTCATTTGAGGGGGTTGAACTTGATGACTTTTGCATTTTTTCAACCAAAAACATACCTACAGTATGTAACTATGTAAATGGGTGCAGTTTGTTTATTGAGAAGATATGGAGGGAATGATATATTAATTATTTATGCAATGTCCTCCTGCTTTGTCTCCTTTGAAGGAGTTCTCTTTATAATATAGCTGCTACCTGCTTATTGATTGGAAGAACTGGAGCAAACTCTTCACTTATTGTTGTATTTCCCTCTTAGTCACTTAGGCACTGTCCCTCACAATATGATATTTGAAAGCCAAGATCCCATCACGGACAAACCAAGATCCTGTCAAGGACGAATGTCAGGTGAGGCCTGAGAGGACTCTTAGGGGCCCATTCACCAAGCTCGAGTGAAGGATTCGAAGTAAAAAAACTTCACATTTCAAGTAGTTTTTTGTGCTCCTCGACTATCGAATTGGTGTAAATTCGCCTGAGTAGAATGATTCGAATAGATCAAGCGCAAAAACGCTGCGACTATTCGCCATTCGATAGTCGAAGTACTGGATCGAGCGCAAAAACGCTGCGACTATTCGCCCATTCGATAGTCGAAGTACTGTCTCTTTTAAAAATACTTCGACTGCCTACTTCGCAACCTAAAACCTACCAAATTGCTTTAAAAGCCTATGGGAAAGTCCCATAGGCTTGTTTTCCAAGTTTTTGATAGAATAAAAAGGCATTCGATCGAATGAAAATCCTTCGAGCGAATATTCGATTGAGCGCTTAATCGCCTGGCGAATATTTGCCAATTCGACTATTCGCCAGCGCGTACATTCGCCCGAATTGCCTATTCGATTCTATTCCCCAGTCGAATTTCCAGGAATTTAACCCCTCAAAATTCGACCCTTGATGAATTTGCCCCTTGGAATGTACTACATAAAAGAATGAGCCCAATTCATTTGGGAAATGGTACTTAAACTTGTATTGTACTGTATTGGTCTTCCTACTAGATCTCTAGATCATATGGGTACCTAATGTTGATAAACCCTGCACTAGAGTAGAGAGACACTGGCTTTAACTTAAGGTGGTCATAGATGTTAAGATTTCTCAGCCAATTTTCATGCAATCTGACAAATGCATCAAATTATCATGAGGTCAGTGGACACCCAATGATCGTGCATCCAATGATTTTCTTACAACATTGAAAGCTTTTACATTTGTATATAAAAAGACCATATATGTCCATATGCAGCATTTTAAAGCTATCAAGGCTGAAGTTAGTGGGGATGGTGTTATTTTTGGAAGTCTGGAAGTCTTCCACACCCTCCATCTAAGCTGGGTTATCTGGGACATATACTATATAACAGCTGTTACACAATATGAGACAATATTTTAAGTGCTTGATATTTGCATTTATGCATTCTCCCAAAAAGAGACAGTTTGATACTGGGGACCCTGGGACAAATTCCCTTTCTATAGTATCATAAATTCAGCCCTGGCTGTTCTCGTTGCATTGATGTTCATTTGTTAACAAACAATAAGACCCATTTGGGGAAGTTGACCAAAGCAGTAGACATATGCTGATTGGCCTCTATAATTCCTGTGGATACTTTGGCCAGTAATAACATATCTCATTACACTTCCAACTGGAAATCCAGCATGTTAGTATATGTTGACCATCCCACTCCCTGACCACGTGGAATATGGCACACCTCTCATCTGACTCAAATTTGTGATTGGAATTCTGCAACTACTTTATTTGGGAAAATTACTGCAAAAAAAATAAAATCACAATCTAGACTTTTGAAAAACAGCGCCAACTCCCCCACAAATTGCAAGAAGATGACCTAGGAGCAGATTTATCAAAGTTTGAAGTGAAGGTTCGAAGTTAAAAACTTCAAATTTCGAAGTAATTTTTGGGTACTTCGACCATCGAATAGTCCAACTTCGATTTGAAGTTGAAAAAAACGTTGACTTTGACCATTGCCACCTAATAGCTGCCGAAGTGCTGTTTTAGCCTATGGGGGACCTCCTAGAACCTGTATGGAGCAAATTGGGGGAGTTTGAGAGATCGAAGTTCAAAAAACTTCGAATCGAAGTAGATCGAAGGCACTATTACTTCGATCATACGATTCGAAGTAGGCCGAATACAGACCACTTTGACCAGCAAAAAACTTCTACCGCAATTCGGTTGGTCACTCTTTTTGAATTCGAGTTTCGAAGTTTTTTCAATTCGAAACGCGACCCTTGATAAATATGCCCCCTAGTGTTTTAAGCTATGACTTTTTCAATTTTATCAAATTGCAATAGGAAATAAAAAACTTGCCTCCTAAAATATAACTAATGTGCATTAGAAGTCAAATGCAATGGAATGAAACCACAGAAGTCAAAGGGGTGAAAGTTTTCTTTCCCTGGTGACTGCAATGTTTTTGTAATCATTTTCTTCTTGATTGAGAGTAATAAACACATGTGTAAGTTTTGTTTTTTATAAATATAGAAATCACAGCAAAAAAGTTAAGGTGGGAAAAGACAGAATTACATTTTATGACAACTATGCGCCTTTTTTTTTACTCGATTTTTACATTGGAACTATATAAGGATTTTTTGTAGAAATAGGAATAATAAAGATACATAGATATTTACAGTAGACATTTTTTGGCTGTGTATAAATGCGGTTGATATTCACAGAATAAGGTGGCAGAGAAAAATCTCTCTCTCTCTAGATTAATGCCAACGAAACAAAGTCTAACAACTCACATTGGCTGCTTGGGATAATTTAGCTCTTACTTAACTCAGGAGACTCGCTCAGACTGGACCTGAAAAAGAAGCAGACTTATTGATTAGCAATCATAATTGATTTTGTTATGCCGTGCGCGGCCCATAATGTGCTGGGTAGGGAAACGCAGAGAAGCAGAGTGAGCAGCATTTGTAATATGTAAAGTGATTAGGAACTGGCCTTTATGTGGCTTTTCCCTTTCTTCAGGAGAAATTGCCAGCTATAAATAATGCACTGTAAACAGATACAAGCTAATACACAGTGTGACCGTACTGTTACTTCAGGGCTATCAATCACACTCAGTCCTGCAGCTCCTCTTTTTTTTTCCTATAGAATATGAGTTTTTTCCCCTATTTTTAATTTTCTAAGGGGCCGATTCACTAAATTCGAGTGAAGGATTCGAAGTAAGAAAACTTTGAATTTCGAAGTATTTTTTGGGCTACTTCGACCATCGAATGGGCTACTTCGACCTTCGACTACCACTTCGACTTCGAATCGAAGGATTTAAACTAAAAATCGTTCGACTATTCGACCATTCGATAGTCGAATTACTGTCTCTTTAAAAAAAACTTTGACCCCCTACTTCGGCAGCTAGAAACTACGGAAGTCAATGTTAGCCTATGGGGAAGGTCCCCATAGGCTTTCCTAAGTTTTTTTGATCGAAGGATATTCCTTCGATCGTTGGATTAAAATCCTTCGAATCGTTCGATTCGAAGGATTTAATCGTTCGATCGAAGGAATAATCCTTCGATCGTACGATCGCAGTATTTGCGCTTGTCACAAAACCGACTCACTCAACCACACTTAACTCTTGGGTTTGGCTACAAGGGGTTACAATCAGTCTCTCAATCACCTTACACACAGGTTAGACTAACATCAGACACCCCAAAAACACACCAACACCCACAAAGTTCATTTGCTGCCACCATCTATCATTAACAGGCGATAGAAACCTAATGTGACTATTCCCCTGCCCTCTATAACAGGTAATAACTCACACTACACAATACATCAAACACTCTCTCCTATGGTAGTTACTCAGGGTAAGATCCTACAAGTCTAACAAGCACTCCAGCAGCCAAAGGGTTAATCTACATTCAAACACACTTTCCCGCTAGCCGTACTAGTTATCCAACATACAAAATAGGCAACTTTCCCTTTCCACACATACGAAGAGTTCATACACGTAGGCACAAGCATTCATATGGGCAATGAGTTCGTTTAGAGCACAAGGACTAACGTATTAAATGATATTTAATATTTAAAAGAAACAGTGCATATGTATATATATAAAAATGATATTACAAAGATGACACACAGTTGCAAATACAGTAAATAAAATAAAAGGGAGTAAAAACACAAAGAAAACCCTTACTTTACCAAGTTTTGAAGTTGTCAGTGTATTTCCTCTGAGGCACGAGTTGGAAGCTGGACATACAATCCACTGAAAAAATGGAGCCTCCTTGTATGACAATGTGATATTGGGAATGTCACCTTTTTATTTCCTGCTGGGACACTCCCCTCATTACCTTATGCATGAGGTAGGAGTGCCCAGGAACATGTCATTTACGACCCCCTGCAGGGGTTTGCTACTCTCAGGCAATATTCCCCCAATATCCCTTAATAAAATATGGGTACTTGCCAGTACCCAATACTATAATAAAAACATGGGCAGGCTGTGATCCATATGTGGGCAAGAAGAACAATACCAAACACTAATAGGTTCCCACTTTCCAGTACCCCAGGAACCAGCCCTCCTAACAGGTGGGTATAGGCTAGCCCTGTTTGGTATTGTTAGGAAGCATGTGACCTCCTCATAACCAATATGTAAGTTATGAGGTTGTGAATCCTATGACACAGGAGATATGGATACTTTCCTATAATCCATAATTTCTACTAGCTATCCCCCCCTGCTGCTCTAGGTCCACAGCTCTGTTCTTTGATCAGCCGATCAAAGAACAGACTGGCCCAGCTTCCTTGCCCAAATGGTGTGGCTCCAGACCGTCTCAGATGACAGATATGGATGTCACCTTTCCACAGCCCCCTGGTGAGATATAAAATTAAGGGTCTCTGTGTGAGCCTGAGACTGAGTAATTAAAGTATTAACTTTTAAAATGCCAGTGCAAGGTGGCCCTGGCATGACACCTCCCCCCTCAGGAATGGGTACAGAGGATGGCCTATCGCCTTCCCCTGTGCCCACTAGCTCAGCACAGTCTCCCTGTCTGGAAAGACCATCTGCATTCCCATGCTCACTGCCCTTTTTGTGCTGTATAGTGAAGTCATATTGCTGAAGGATTAAACTCCATCTGAGGAGTTTCCCATTATCCCCAGCTACTTTGTTTAACCAGCTTAGTGGATTGTGGTCTGTGATAACCGTGAAATTGCGCCCATAGAGATAGTGTTGTAATTTCTGCAAGGCCCAAACTACAGCTAAACATTCCTTCTCTACAGTGGCATAGGCCACTTCCCTGGGTAACAGTTTCCTGCTCAGGTATATAACAGGATGTTCTTCCCCTTTACTGTTAACCTGGCTTAGGACAGCTCCCAGGCCATAGTTAGAAGCATCAGTCTGTACCACAAATCTGCGGGTAAAGTCAGGAGCTTGTAGAACAGGGGCACTGGCCAGGCTAGTCTTTAGAGTCTTAAAAGCCTGGTCACAATCGGCTGTCCATTCCACTAGACGGGGTAGCTTTCTTTTTGGTCAGGTCTGTTAGGGGTTTGGCCAAGGTGCTGTAATTTGGGACAAATTTCCTATAGTACCCCGCAGTGCCCAGAAAGGACATTACTTGCTTCTTTGTCTTAGGGGTGGGCCAATTTGTAATTGCCTCTACTTTCCCTGGCTCAGGACGAAGTGTACCGCTCCCCACTCTGTGTCCCAAGTACTGCACTTCAGTCATCCCTATTTGGCATTTCTCAGGCTTAATAGTTAAGCCTGCCCCCTGGATCCTGTCTAGCACTTGGGACAGGTGAGCCAGATGCTCCTCCCAAGAGTTGCTAAAGATGGCGATATCATCTAGGTATGCCACCCGCAAAGCCTTCTAGTCCACCCAGTAGTTGATTTACCAATCTTTGAAACGTGGCGGGGGCGTTTTTCATGCCAAAGGGCATTGTTTGGAACTCATACAACCCAAAAGGAGTTATAAATGCTGACCTTTCCTGTGCCTCTGGAGACATTGGGATTTGCCAGTATCCCCTACTTAAGTCCATTATTGTAATGTACTGGGCGCCAGCCAACTGATCCAACAATTCATCTATCCTGGGCATAGGATACGCGTCAAAGGTGGTGACTAAATTTAGTTTCCTGTAGTCCACACAAAACCTAGTAGTACCATCCTTCTTTGGAACTAGAACTACAGGGGAAGCCCATGGGCTGTGGGATGGCACAATTACACCAAGCCCTATCATCTCCTCTATTTCCCGCTGCAGGTTCGCCTTTACTTCCAGGGATACCCGGTAGGCCATCTGCCTGATAGGGCGATTATCCCTGGTGTCTACATGGTGTATGGCTAGTGAGGTTCTGCCAGGCTTTCCGGAGAACGTACTAACATAAGAGTTAAGTAACCCCATCACCTGAGTTCTTTGGTTAACGGTGAGCATGCTGCTGACCTGTGACCCTCCTATGCCCTCTGTTCCCTGGGCGATCGCAACTAAATCTAGTAAAGGATCAGAACCTGATTCCTCAGCCATACCACAAACCGGCATTACAGAGACCTCCCGCTCATAATGGGCCTTGATCATGTTTACATGATAGACCTTTTTTCTTTTCCCATCTTCATCTAGGGCAATTACGTAATTCACATCATTAGCCCGTTCTAGAATAGTGTATGGGCCTTCCCAGGCAGCCTGTAGCTTATTTCTGACGCATTGGCACCAGGACCCACACCTTCTGTCCTGCTTCATAAACCCTTTCTCTGGCATGGCGATCATACCATTGTTTCTGGTAGGCCTGTGCCTGGGTTACATTGTTATGTGCCAATCCCGTCAATGCCTCCATCTTTTCCCGGAATCTTATTACATATTCAACTACTGACACCTCAGGAGTATCTAGCTTGCCTTCCCATGCCTCCCTTACCAGATCTAAGGGGCCACGTACCCTCCGCCCATATAACAGTTCAAATGGGGAAAAGCCAGTGGATGCCTGTGGTACCTCTCTGTAGGCAAATAGGAGGTGTGGGAGGTAACGCTCCCAGTCCTTCCCTTGGGATTCTACAAAAGTCTTTAGCATATGCTTTAGGGTGCCATTAAAACGTTCACACAGGCCGTTAGTCTGGGGGTGGTATGGGCTGGCAATTAGGTGGTTCACCTGTATTTTCTTACACAGGCACTGCATCAGGTTAGACATGAATTGAGTCCCCTGATCAGTGAGCATTTCTTTGGGAAACCCCACTCTTGAAAATATGCTTAAGAGGGCATCAGCAACCTTGTCTGCCCGGATGGAGGATAGGGCTACTGCTTCTGGGTACCGGGTAGCATAGTCTACCACAGTGAGAATAAACCGTTTCCCTGAACTGCTGGGTATAGCTAAGGGCCCTATGAGATCCACAGCTACCCTTTGGAAGGGTTCATCAATAACTGGTAACGGAACTAATGGGGCCCTTCCCATATCTCCATTTTTCCCCACTCGCTGACAAGTGTGGCACGAACGACAGTAATTGGCAATGTCTGTACCCATGTTAGGCCAATAGAAATTATGTACTAAACGGGCCTTGGTTTTCTGTACCCCTAAATGCCCAGCTAGGGGGATTTCATGAGCTATTCTTAGAAGCTGTTCCCTAAATTGCAAAGGCACCACTAGTTGCCTGTCACTTACCCACTTCTCTTGTGTAGTTGTAGGCATGGATTCCCTGTACAACCTATTTTCATGCCAGTATATTCTTTCTTTATCAGTCTCAGCAGGGGGTTGGGCTGCAAGGCCTCTCATCTTTTCGAGGCTGGCATCGGTCAGGAGGGCTGCCTCAAATTCCCGACCGCTTGCCTCAAACCTGGGATCTGGTGTGAGTGTGAGCAGGGCCCCAGAAGCTGGAACCCCCCTGTCCTCTGGGTCAGGACACAGCAACGCTACAGGCAGGGGACTTCCTTCAGAGGGGCCCTCCTCCCCACTCAGTGACAGACCCTCCAGCCCTGTACCCCCAGTCTGATACTGGCTTGCCCTTACAGACTGCTGCCGGGTTACTGCTGCAACACAAGGGAGGTTCCCCCCTCCCACATCACAGTGGCTTGCTACTGGGAATCCCCCTACACTCCCTGTGAAATTGTTCTCCCCCCGAGATAGAGATGGGACATACACTTCCCCTCCCCCCAGGTCTATGCATGGGGATTCAGCTGGCTCTAATACAGAATTGCATGCAAACACATCCTGATTTCCCTCCCAGCCCCCATCACAATCAACATCATTATCAGATACCTGTAGATGAGCAGGATTCACGTAGGGCTCTGCTGGCTCCAGAGGGTCCCCTGCGGGCACATACTGTGACACCAACCTGCCCAAGTCAGTACCCAGTAACACATTAGTAGGGATGGTTTCCGACACCCCTACCTCCCGCAACCCCCTCCCTGCTCCCCAATCCAGGTAAACCCGTGCCATGGGCACTGCAGGATAGACTCCCCCAAATCCTGTGACAGCCATGGTCTTCCCGGGAATAATATCCTCACAGTTTACTAGCTCTGGGCGCACTAAAGTCACCTCTGCTCCTGTGTCTCTGAGTCCCACAGTTACCTGAGTGCCCACGGTAACCGGCTGCAGATTGTCCTTGTGGCTCCCCTCTGTCCCAGCAACAAACAAAACAGAAGGAGATGGGCCAGGGGGTTTTCCAGGTGGTGTAGGTTTCCTTTTGTCAGGGCAGACATGACTAAGGTGGCCCACCTTATTACATATAAAACAGCGGCGTGCATCCACCTGTCCCGGCCTTACCCCTGGGCTACTTGCAGGAGCAGCTGCAGATCCCCCCGGTTTGTAAGAAGGGAAGGAGGGGCTTCCTCCTGGCTTTCCTCCTTTCCAGCTATGGGACCCTGGGTTTGGAATAGGCTTCCTGGATACTGGCATCCGGTTTGCAGTATATGCATCTGCAATTTGTGCTGCCTGATCAGCAGTTTTGGGCTCACGGTCAAGGACAAACTGCTGGACTTCCACTGGACAGATACACAGGAACTGGTCCAGTATCATCAGGTCCTCCAATTCTGTAAATGTTGAGACACTGCGACCCTGCACCCACTGATGGAAGGTGATTCTCAGCCTCCCAACCACATCAGTGTAGCTGTCGTGCGCCCCACGCTGTAGACTCCTGAATTTCTTGCGGTGTACCTCTGGGGTGAGGTTAAAGTGCCTAATTAAAGCTTTTTTATTTCATCATAGTCCCCATCATATTCTAGTGGAAGGTCCGCAAAAACTTCCAGAGCTTTGCCCTTAAGCCCTGGGGTCAGGAAACTTGCCCACTGCTCACGGGGTAAATGAAATTGCCTGCAGGTTTTTTCAAACCCCCTCAGAAAAGTGTCCAGATCCCCATCCTTCTCCATCACGGGAAAATTCTCCAGACGGGGTTTGAAGACATTGGCCTCCCGGGAGTCACTGCTGTGAGGTGGGGCAGTACCTTTTTGGAGCCGTGCCATCTCCAGCTGGAATTGTCGTTCTGCTTGGCGCTCAGCTGCCTCCCTCTCTGCTGCTGCTGCTGCTGCTGCTGCTGCTGCTGCTTCCCTCTCGGCTTGGCGCTCAGCTGCCTCCCTCTCTGCTGCTGCTGCTGCTGCTGCTGCTGCTGCTGCTGCTTCCCTCTCGGCTTGGCGCTCAGCTGCCTCCCTCTCTGCTGAGGCCTGGCGTTCTGCTGCTGCAGCCTCGGCCTGCTGGTATTGCAGTATAAGTTGTAGCCGTAAGTTAGGGTCCGATGAGCCCAGCTGCTGCAAAACCAGTTGCAGAGAAGATCCTGTACCACTCTGCGAACTGTTGCTGCCACTCTCATCAGAGTGGTACTGGCCAATAGCAATGTCCATGGTTTGGCCCACCTGCCCAGTGCTGGACTCTTGGTCACTTTCAACCAGGGATGCAATAAGCCATTCCTTGGTCTGATTTGCTACTGCAATCCCTCTCTCCTCACAGAGTCTGGACAGCTGTTCCTTGCTCTGCCTCTTGTAGGATGCCATCTCAGAGGACAATTGCCAAATAAAAGATAGGAAAGAAAAAAGAAGGGAAGGGCACTACTGTTTGCAAGTATGTCTTTTCTAGACTATGCACTGCGTTTGTCCTTGAAGACTGTATATTCCTCGCAAGGATGTACAGTCCTTTAGTGCAAGGGTTAAACACTTAATCCAAGCACTAATGCTCTAATAAAAAATTAAATTATGCCACCGCTGCCAACCAATTGTCACAAAACCGACTCACTCAACCACACTTAACTCTTGGGTTTGGCTACAAGGGGTTACAATCAGTCTCTCAATCACCTTACACACAGGTTAGACTAACATCAGACACCCCAAAAACACACCAACACCCACAAAGTTCATTTGCTGCCACCATCTATCATTAACAGGCGATAGAAACCTAATGTGACTATTCCCCTGCCCTCTATAACAGGTAATAACTCACACTACACAATACATCAAACACTCTCTCCTATGGTAGTTACTCAGGGTAAGATCCTACAAGTCTAACAAGCACTCCAGCAGCCAAAGGGTTAATCTACATTCAAACACACTTTCCCGCTAGCCGTACTAGTTATCCAACATACAAAATAGGCAACTTTCCCTTTCCACACATACGAAGAGTTCATACACGTAGGCACAAGCATTCATATGGGCAATGAGTTCGTTTAGAGCACAAGGACTAACGTATTAAATGATATTTAATATTTAAAAGAAACAGTGCATATGTATATATATAAAAATGATATTACAAAGATGACACACAGTTGCAAATACAGTAAATAAAATAAAAGGGAGTAAAAACACAAAGAAAACCCTTACTTACCAAGTTTTGAAGTTGTCAGTGTATTTCCTCTGAGGCACGAGTTGGAAGCTGGACATACAATCCACTGAAAAAATGGAGCCTCCTTGTATGACAATGTGATATTGGGAATGTCACCTTTTTATTTCCTGCTGGGACACTCCCCTCATTACCTTATGCATGAGGTAGGAGTGCCCAGGAACATGTCATTTACGACCCCCTGCAGGGGGTTTGCTACTCTCAGGCAATATTCCCCAATATCCCTTAATAAAATATGGGTACTTGCCAGTACCCAATACTATAATAAAAACATGGGCAGGCTGTGATCCATATGTGGGCAAGAAGAACAATACCAAACACTAATAGGTTCCCACTTTCCAGTACCCCAGGAACCAGCCCTCCTAACAGGTGGGTATAGGCTAGCCCTGTTTGGTATTGTTAGGAAGCATGTGACCTCCTCATAACCAATATGTAAGTTATGAGGTTGTGAATCCTATGACACAGGAGATATGGATACTTTCCTATAATCCATAATTTCTACTAGCTATCCCCCCCTGCTGCTCTAGGTCCACAGCTCTGTTCTTTGATCAGCCGATCAAAGAACAGACTGGCCCAGCTTCCTTGCCCAAATGGTGTGGCTCCAGACCGTCTCAGATGACAGATATGGATGTCACCTTTCCACAGCCCCCTGGTGAGATATAAAATTAAGGGTCTCTGTGTGAGCCTGAGACTGAGTAATTAAAGTATTAACTTTTAAAATGCCAGTGCAAGGTGGCCCTGGCATGACAGCGCTAAATCCTTCGACTATGATATTCGAAGTCGAAGGATTTCAATTCCTAGTGGAATATCGAGGGTTAATTAACACTCGATATTCGACCCTTAATGAATCAGCCCCCAAGTTACAGCAGCTGTTTGCTTTAGCTAATATGGCATTTCATATCATATATCGCTGTACAATTTAATCTGATTGTGCTATATTTGTGTCATTTTCTGTCATTTAGATAATCCCTTTGCATTGATTCTGTACACAATGCACAATGCAGTTCTCTCTGCATATATACAGTTTATAAAACAATATATTATTATAATACAAAACATTTATGTACAAATCTTAACATTGATTAACAAGCTGAGCTGCTGAGAGACCCCAAAAGGTCTTGTAATTATCTGTTCCATAAAACTGGGAAGGATAACGTGTATATAAACTGTTTGCCAAGACACGTGTCTGTAAGGTTCATTGGCACAGAAATTGACAGGTGAGGATAAAATAACCATTTCCCTTTATTTGGTCTTCTGGTTGCCCCAGTTGAGTGGTTCTTACCGAGATGATTAATGACCAAAGCACCGTACTTTGATGGTCTGTTGAAAAGGCCTTAAGGTTGTCCCTGGTCAATTAGACCAAACATGCGTTAGTTGGTTACACTTGCTGACTGGTTGGATCACAGCCCAACAGTGAATGTATGAGTGGTCAAACATGGTATGGTCACCTCTTCGAAGAGCTGCATCTCCTCGTTACTTGCTTTTGACAATGCATCATGAATTGGCTGGCAGATAGAATTTTAAAACCTGCCATATCCAGACCTGGCCAATATCCATAGTCCGCTTATATCAGTCAGTATTGGCGAGTCACCATACACACACAGATACAATTTTATCTGTGTGTGTGTGTATAGCCTTCTTTATTCAGGTTGGTGAGATGATGCTGATGCACCTCAATTATCAACTAGTACTGAGATCAGGGCTTAGACATGGTCATTGGAAGATATTCCCAAATGTTCTTGAGCCGCTGCAATGGTACTCTGGCCTTGTGTTTAGGATCTATATCCTGATGAATACACTTTCAGCCAAGCCTCCGTTTTGTTGTAGGCTAGAACATGCAACCACCACATCAGTATGCTGGAGACTAATTCTGCCCTGTAGGAAAGGGTTAGAATCATGAAAATGTACAGCAATAAAAATGCAAGTAGACTGAAGAATGGAAAATAGAAAATAAAATAGAAAATAGTGCTGTTTCTAGCACTCTTTGAGACAACTTAAGAGCATTGTTAATGTACTAAAAGAGATAAGGGGTCATTTAATTTCTTAACACAAGTGCAAAGTGCAATCTTGGGCACAATTCACCATGTTTTTTTAAACCAGAATGGAGCACTTTATTCAACAACTCCATAGCATTGCAGCCTTGGGGGATGTGTGCACAAACAACACAACTGAGCATGATGCTTTTCTACTTGTGTAAATCTACTTGCAGTTGTAACCTTGGAATTATCATCAGCCTGAAAGAGGCAGAAGCTCCAAGTTTCTCCTGTGTCCAGGGCCACTCCTGCCATGAGGAAAGGTAAGAACCTTGCTTCAGGTGTCATCGAGTGGTCAGTTACAATGGGCGGCAAAAAGCAACCTCTTGTAACTTTAAGAGCAGCTCCCTACTGCAGAGAGCCCTCTAACAGGACCCATACCCATGGGCGTCCACAGAGGGGGGCAAGAGGGGGCAGTGCCCCCCCCTGGCATACCCCCCAACCGTCCCGTTTTCGGCTGTCTGTCCCGCTGTCCCGGATAGTGGACTCAAATGTCCCGCATCCCTGTGTCTCTCTCGCTCTTCCTGTGTTTTTCGCCGAAGTCTCGCGAGAAGAGACTTCGGTGACGTCATAAATCTCATGAGACGCGGAGAAGAGAGGGCAGTGAGCTGAGGAGGGAGCGCAGCCAGTGGTTTGGAATTGGGCGGGAGTATTTGTAGGTTTTTTTCCTGCAGCACAGCGCGTGGGGGATTGCTCTGCACGAGGAGCACATATCATTTTACAGCCTGCATGCGCTCTTGTGCACTGGAAATCTTTAGTGCCCGATCCTTCCCCAACGCTGCTGGTTCAGAAATGAGTCACATTCTCAACACAGTCGCATCACATGCCTTCTTCTTTGACTCTCGCCCCCCAGAAGGGTATGTCAAAATGCAGATTTAGTGGTCTGTTTGTTCAGTGTCTGGGGAGTTGAAGCAGGAGAGAGCTGAAGTTGTGTGTGGGGAAGGGGGGGGGCGTGGAGGAGCACAGAAAGAAGTATTTAATCTCACTTCACTAGACTGTATTTAGGTGGTTAAATTGAGGAAAAAGGTAGCTTTTTTTATGAAACATTCTTTAATCATAATTTTTCTACAGTTATCATTAGCCATGATTTGCCTGCCTAGCATGTAGCTGCAGTGCTACCAGGGCTGCATTAAATGTGTGTTTCACCTATAAGTTAACTTTAAGTATTTTACAGAATGGCTAATTCTAAGCAACTTTTCAATTGGTCTTCATTATTTATATTCTATGTTTTTTTTAATTAAATACCTGCTTTTTCTGACTCTTTCCAGCTTTCAAATGGGGGTCAGGTCACTGACCCTATCTAAAAACAAATGTTCTGTAAAGCTACACATTTATTGTTATTGCTACTTTTTATTACTCATCTTTCTATTCAGGCCTCTCCTACTCATATTCCAGTCTCTTAGTCAAATCAGTGCATGGTTGCTAGGGGAATTTGGATCCTAGCAACCAGACTGATGAAATTGCAAACTGCAGAGCTGCTGAATAAAAAGCTAAATAACTCAAAACAAACAAATAAAATAATTAAAACTAATTGCAAATTGTTTGAGAATATCCCTCTCTACATCATACGAACAGTGAATTTGAAGGTGAACATCCCTCTTTAATATATAGGCACCTAAAGGCATGTGCCTAGGTCTGTGGCTTTAGGGAAGTGGCTCTTGTTTGCCTATATAACTGTTTCTTTGACAGCTTAACTCTTGAATCTGATATTCTGACCACTGACAGTGCTGTTATATTGTTTTTTCATTGAGTTTCACAGAGACACTGAGACTTGAAGGCTGAGTAACGTAATTGGAGGGGTAGATCTAAGCAAGGTATGCAGGCAGGCAGTGGCGTAACTAGATATTACTGGGCCCCATAGCAAATTATTTTTCAGGCCCTGAAAACGTTTAGAATTTGTGTTTTACCAAGTATTATTATAATTGTATATGAATTAGGGCCTCATGGGGCCCTATAAATCCTGGGCCCCCTGCAGCTGCAGGGTCTGCTTCCTCTATAGTTACGGCCCTGCAGGCAGGATAAAGGAGTGAATAGAGTCTTATCTAAAGGGTAACAAACATACCAAGCTGCATTTTTGTGAATGTTTTTGTTAAATGGGCGTGACTTATGGGGGAGTGGCCATAAAGTGGGCGTGGCCAAAAAAATTTGCGCGCGGCAGAACCTTCTGTCCCTCTTTTTTAATCACAAATGTTGGGAGGTATGCCCCTGGGACTGTGCACATAAGTTTCCACCTGTTCGTGCATTGGCCCCAGCTTACTGTGGTTTCTGTCGCGATCCCTCGAAGATTTTTCTTCTGTGCAGCAGAGTTTTCTTTTAGCTCCTTCCCTAGCTGCTCGCTCCCCCCTCCCTTGTCACGGTGCTGCTGGATCGTATTACTTCAGCTGTGACAGAGAGAGAGAGCAGCCAGGGAGCGTCTGATTGGCCAGTAGCACAGATTGCAGCGCGGGAGAAACGAAGGAAGGAAAGCCCTATCTATTGCAGTCTGCAGCCTTGTACTTGTGAGTTCTGGGGGTATTTATACAATTACTTGCCCCTGTGCCATCTGTTTGTGTGTTCTGCTGGTATTTATGTATGTACTTGCCCCTGTACCATCTGTTTGTGAGTTCTGGGGGTATTTATACATGTACTTGCCCCTGTACCATCTGTTTGTGAGTTCTGGGGGTATTTATACATGTACTTGCCCCTGTGCCATCTGTTTGTGAGTTCTGGGGGTATTCATACATGTACTTGCCCCTGTGCCATCTGTTTGTGAGTTCTGGGGGTATTTATACATGTACTTGCCCCTGTGCCATCTGTTTGTGAGTTCTGGAGGTATTTATACATGTACTTGCCCCTGTGCCATCTGTTTGTGAGTTCTGGGGGTATTTATACATGTACTTGCCACTGTACCATCTGTTTGTGAGTTCTGGGGGTATTTATACATGTACTTGCCCCTGTACCATCTGTTTGTGAGTTCTGGGGGTATTTATACATGTACTTGCCCCTGTGCCATCTGTTTGTGAGTTCTGGGGGTATTCATACATGTACTTGCCCCTGTGCCATCTGTTTGTGAGTTCTGGGGGTATTTATACATGTACTTGCCCCTGTGCCATCTGTTTGTGAGTTCTGGAGGTATTTATACATGTACTTGCCCCTGTGCCATCTGTTTGTGAGTTCTGGGGGTATTTATACATGTACTTGCCCCTGTGTCATCTGTTTGTGAGTTCTGGGGGTATTTATGCATGTACTTGCCACTGTACCATCTGTTTGTGAGTTCTGGGGGTATTTACACATGAACTTGCCACTTTGCCATCTTTGTGTGAACTAGGGTTGCCACTTGTCAGACAACCGGTATTTTGAAGGGTTGCCCGGGTCAAAACTTCCTGGATGGTTTTTCAAATTAGGGAAACTGTGCAGGATTCCCTTGATTGACCCGGCGATCGGCTGATCGCCGTGGCATAGCTCCACCCCCTGATGGCAGTGACACACCCACCTATCTCACAGGCCCGCCCACAGATGCCTCCTTGCCCCACCCTGGAAAATTTTCTGCGGACACCCATGCCCATACCTATACATTTAATGAATGCCACCAATACATGCAATGTCTGTGGCCATGTTTACACGTCAGCAACTGCAGTGGCTCACAAGCCCAATAAAGTTGGCACCAGGTCTAGTAATCCACAGCTACAAAACATGTTACTAGTTAATACAGTTAGTGCAAAAAATATAAACTGAGGATATTAAATTGACTATAAATATATAATATGAAAAACATTTACATTATGGTAATACACAGTTAGAAATATATATACAGGTATGGGACCTGTTATTCGGGACCTGGAGCTTTCTGGATAACAGATCTTTCTGTAATTTGGATCCTCGTACCTAAAGTCTACTAGAAAATCATGTAAACATTAAATAAACCCAATAGGCTGGTTTTGCTTCCAATAAGGATTAATTATATTATATCCTAGTACAAGCTACTGTTTTATTATTACAGAGAAAAAGGAAATCATTTAAAAACATTTGGATTATTTGGGTAAAAGTGAGTCTATATGAGACAGCCTTTCCGTAAAGTGGAGCATTCTGGATAACAGATTTCCGGATAATGGATCATTACAATTGTTTTATATTCCTGTAATAAACATTTTTTCTCCATTTAAAAGAGAAGGGAAAGTCTTCTTCCACTTGGGGTGCCAAATGTTAGGCGCCCCCAAGCGATTGTATTGACTTACCTGAAACCCTGGGCTGACACTCCAATCGGCAGAAAATTGCACTGGCCTGGGTTTTATTCCAGCGAGCACCACAGAGCGATTTCAGGTAAGTAAATACAATCACCCCCAAGTGGAATTAGACTTTCCTTCTTTAAAGTCCCTGTGTGCAACAGCATTTTTATAATCTTATATATATATATATATATATATATATATATATATATATATATATATATATACTGTATATATACATATATTTCTATGGATATCTATATATATATTTATATACACAGTATATATTTTTTATATACAAATATATATTTTTATTTTTTGAACTACAGGAATAGAATAAAGTAATTCTTCTGAGCATTAAGGAAAAATTGAATAAAAAACCTTCAGCCAAATGTGTTCATCACTACAATTAGCACATAGTAATATGCATGAGCCAGGATGATTTCATGCATCAATGTATTCCGTGCAATTTAATCAGTTTTTGTAATTTACTTAATTTTACGCATCAAATTGATTGCATCAAAAAAAGACACGTTTTCCTTAAAACTATTTGAACAAAGCACCAAGGAAAATAGAAGAGACAGGATATTTATTAGAGAGAATTCTGAGCGACGCTGACGAGGACAATTTGTTCATGAACTCCTAGCGGGAGCCAAGATCTGTCATATGGAGGGTGGGGGGGAATAAGAAAACTATTGTCGTGACTGTTTTCAAGTTTAGAGGAATCTTCAAATATTCGGCAATGAAAATAAGTTACTATGGGAACTGCTGAAGGACGCATGATAAGGAGCTATCGGGATTGGCAGTATTCACACAGTTAATTTTTTATACGCCAAGGCTATATTTTACTATTAGGCGCATATTTCTAATATTTTGACACCTGACAATAATACCAGGGAATTTATCAGGATGATATGTGTTACATGATTTTTATTTACCGCTGACATTTCCACCAGGCCAGCTATTGATCTTGGTATTAAAACTGGTTTGAGATAGGATAAATGAAAGCCTGTTGGTCATGAGCCTGCTGTAAAAGACCTTTCTTAATCCTAGACATTTGTAGGCAGATGTTCATGTTCAAATAATTTCCTCTTTAGATGTTATATAGGGGCATATTTATCAAGGATTGAAGTTCGAAGTAAAAAAACTTTGAAACTCGATCATCGAATTTGAGTACTTCGATAGTCAAAGTATTATTTCCAGCGAAAACGGCCAAATTCGATCGAAGTACGATCGAAGTAAAATCACACGATCGAACGATTTAAGCCTTCAAATCTAACGATTCGAAGGATTTTTTAAAAAAAAAACCCTTCGACTACTCAAAACTTGCCCAAAAGCCTCAGGTTCTAGGAGGTCCCCATTAGGGATGTAGCGAACGTCGGAAAAAAAGTTCGCGAACATATTCGCGAACTTGCGCAAAAATGCGAGCGGTTCGCGAACGGTTCGCGAACCCCATAGACTTCAATGGGAAGGCGAACTTTAACATCTAGAAAAGACATTTCTGGCCAGAAAAATGATTTTAAAGTTGTTTAAAGGGTGCAACGACCTGGACAGTGGCATGCCAGAGGGGGATCAAGGGCAAAAATGTATCTGAAAAATCTGCCTGTGTGTGCTTGGAAGAGATAGTGTAGGGGGAGAGCTGTTAGTGATTTCAGGGACAGATGATAGTAAGTTTGCTGGCTAGTAATCTGCTTGATACTGCTCTGTATTGGAGGGACAGAAGTCTGCAGGGATTTGAGGGACATTTTAGCTTAGGTAGCTTTGCTGGCTAGTAATCTACTGTTCTCTTTAAACAACTGCCATACGTTGACCTTGTAGGCATTGTTTGCCCAGTTTTTTTGGACGCAGCCACTGAAGCACAGTTGCCAGAAAAAATATGCCATATAAATGCTGAAAATAGTCATTTTTCGCCATACGTTGACCTTGTAGACATTGTTTGCCCAGTTTTTTTGGACGCAGCCACTGAAGCACAGTTGCCAGAAAAATTATGCCATATAAATGCTGAAAATATAAATTTTTTTGGTTGCAGCCACTGAAGCACAGAGGCCAGAAAAATTATGCCATATAAATGCAGAAAATATGCATTTTTTTGGTCGCAGCCACTGAAGCACAGTTGACAGAAAAATTATGCCATATAAATGCTGAAAATATAAACTTTTTTGGTTGCAGCCACTGAAGCACAGAGGCCAGAAAAATTATGCCATATAAATGCAGAAAACATGCATTTTTTTGGTCGCAGCCACTGAAGCACAGTTGACAGAAAAATTATGCCATATAAATGCTGAAAATATAAATTTTTTTGGTTGCAGCCACTGAAGCACAGAGGCCAGAAAAATTATGCCATATAAATGCAGAAAATATGCATTTTTTTGGTCGCAGCCACTGAAGCACAGTTGCCAGAAAAAATATGCCATATAAATGCTGAAAATAGTCATTTTTTGCCATATACGTTGAGTCAACGTATGGCAAAAAATGACTATTTTCAGCATTTATATGGCATATTTTTTCTGGCCTCTGTGCTTCAGTGGCTGCGGCCAAAAAAACTGGGCAAACAATGCCTACAAGGTCAACGTCGTTGACCTTGTAGGCATTGTTTGCCCAGTTTTTTTGGCCGCAGCCACTGAAGCACAGAGGCCAGAAAAAATATGCCATATAAATGCTGAAAATAGTCATTTTTTTGGTCGCAGCCACTGAAGCACAGTTGCCAGAAAAATTATGCCATATAAATGCTGAAAATATAAATTTTTTTGGTTGCAGCCACTGAAGCACAGAGGCCAGAAAAATTATGCCATATAAATGCAGAAAATATGCATTTTTTGTGTTGCAGCCACTGAAGCACAGAGGCCAGAAAAATTATGCCATATAAATGCAGAAAATATGCATTTTTTTGGATGCAGCCACTGAAGCACAGTTGCCAGAAAAAATATGCCATATAAATGCTGAAAATAGTCATTTTTTGCCATACGTTGACCTTGTAGACATTGTTTGCCCAGTTTTTTTGGTTGCAGCCACTGAAGCACAGAGGCCAGAAAAAATTAAACCAGTAGGGTTTGCACCCTAGTTTGTAACGGTGGCGGAGGGAGGAGGAGGACGCTAAAGGACAGCTGTGTGTGGAGTCATGAGGCTTGAAGAGAAGGACAGCTGCATAGAAGTCAGAACAAGTCTTCCGGCGTGCAGTAACCCTCCGAGATCCACCCCTCATTCATTTTAATAAAGGTCAGGTAATCGACACTTTTGTGACCTAGGCGAGTTCTCTTCTCAGTTACAATCCCTCCTGCTGCACTGAAGGTCCTTTCTGAGAGCACACTTGAGGCTGGGCAAGACAAGAGGTTCATGGCAAATTGTGACAGCTCTGGCCACAGATCAAGCCTGCGCACCCAGTAGTCCAGGGGTTCATCGCTCCTCAGAGTGTCGATATCTGCAGTTAATGCCAGGTAGTCCGCTACCTGCCGGTCGAGGCGTTCTTTGAGGGTGGATCCAGAAGGGTTGTGGCGCTGCCTTGGACAGAAAAACATTTGCATGTCTGACGTTACAGACTGGCCAAAGGGCTTTGTCCTTGCAGGTGTGCTCGTGGCAGGATTACTGGCACCTCTGCCCCTGGAATGTTGATGAGTTCCTGAAGTGACATCACCCTTAAAAGCATTGTACAACATGTTTTGCAGGCTGGTTTGTAAATGCCGCATCTTTTCGGACTTGTGGTATGTTGGTAACATTTCTGACACTTTATGCTTGTACCGAGGGTCTAGTAGCGTTGCGACCCAGTACAGGTCCTTCTCCTTAAGCCTCTTGATACGGGGGTCCTTCAACAGGCATGACAGCATGAAAGACCCCATTCTCACAAGGTTGGATGCAGAGCTATCCATCTCCGCTTCCTCATTATCAAGGACTGCATCATCCACGGTCTCTCCCCCCAGCCACGTACAAGACCAGGGGTCCCCAAAAGGTCACCACTAGCCCCCTGGGAAGCCTGCTCCTGTTGGTCCTCCTCCTCCACAAAGCCACCTTCCTCCTCTGACTCCACTTCTGGCACCTCTCCCTGCGTTGCAGCAGGTGCCTGGGTTCGTTCTGGTGATTCCGACCAGAAATCGTGCGCTTCCAGCTCCTCGTCACGCTGGTCTACAGCCTCATCTGTCACTCGTCGCACGGCACGCTCCAGGAAGAAAGCGAAGGGTATTAGGTCGCTGATGGTGCCTTCGGTGCGACTGACCATATTTGTCACCTCTTCAAAAGGTCGCATGAGCCTGCAGGCATCGCGCATAAGCACCCAGTAACGGGGGAAAAAAATCCCCAGCTGTGCAGATCCAGTCCTACCACCCAGTTCAAAAAGGTACTCGTTGACGGCCCTTTGTTGTTGCAGCAGACGTTCCAACATAAGGAGCGTTGAATTCCAGCGAGTCTGGCTGTCAGAAATCAAACGCCTGACTGGCATGTTGTAGCGCTGCTGAATGTCAGCAAGGCGTGCCATGGCTGTGTAGGAACGTCTGAAATGGGCCGACACCTTTCTGGACTGGGTGAGAACGTCCTGGAATCCTGGGTACTTGGAGACAAAACGTTGGACTATTAAATTTAACACATGTGCCATGCAGGGCACATGTGTTAAATTGCCTAGTCTCAACGCTGCCAACAGATTGCTTCCATTGTCACACACCACTTTTCCGATCTGCAGTTGGTGTGGGGTCAGCCACCGATCGGCCTGTGACTGCAGAGATGACAGGAGTACAGATCCGGTATGGTTTTTGCTTTCCAGGCACGTCATCCCCAAGACAGCGTGACAACGGCGTACCTGGCACGTCGAATAGCCTAGGGGAGCTGGGGGTGCACAGGTGTGGAGGAGGAGAAGGAGGACCCAGCAGCAGAGTAAGAAGAAGAAGAAGACGAGGTAGAGAGCGATGGAGGAGTAGAGGTGGTGGCAGAACCGCGTGCAATCCGTGGCGGTGACACCAACTCCACTGTTGTTGTTGAGCTACCCATTCCCTGCTTCCCAGCCATTACCAAGTTCACCCAGTGGGCAGTGTAGGTGACATACCTGCCCTGACCATGCTTGGAGGACCATGCGTCAGTAGTCATATGGACCTTTGGCCCAACACTAAGTGACAGAGATGCGGTAACTTGGCTCTGCACATGTTGGTACAGGTGTGGTATTCCCTTTTTAGAAAAAAAATTGCGGCTGGGTACCTTCCACTGCGGTGTCCCAATTGCTACAAATTTGCGGAAGGCCTCAGAGTCCACCAGCTGGTATGGTAAAAGCTGGCGGGCTAAGAGTGCAGACAAGCCAGCTGTCAGACGCCGGGCAAGGGGGTGACAGTCAGACATTGGCTTCTTACGCTCAAACATGGCCTTCACAGAAACTTGGCTGGTGGCAGATGACTGGGAATGGGAACAGGTGGTCAAGGTGGAAGGCGGAGTGGAGGGTGGTTCAGACGGGTCAAGGAGAGCAGAGGTAGAGCAGTAAGATGCTGGACCAGAAGGAGTGTGGCTTTTAGTTTGCCTGTTGCCTTTGAGGTGTTGCTCCCAAAGTGCTTTGTGCTTGCCGCTCATGTGCCTTCGCATAGAAGTTGTACCTATGTGGCTGTTGGGCTTACCAAGGCTCAGTTTCTGACTGCACTCATTGCAAATTACAATGCTTTTGTCAGAGGCACACACATTAAAAAAATCCCACACTGCTGACTTTTTGGAAGTGTGCGATCTGGCGGTAACAGTAGAAGTTGGCGGAGTTGGCGGTATTGGCGGCAATGGCGGGTGCGTTGGCCGGCTGAACACAGGTGCCGATACATGTTGTTGCCCTGCTGATCCCTGCGGGCTGTCCTCCCTGCTTCTTCTAAGTCTTATTCTCCTACTGCCTCTCTGACTCTCCGTCTCTCCATCTGAACTACCCTCCTCTTGCTCTCTTCTACTAGGCACCCACAAAACATCAATCTCCTCATCATCATTCTCCTCAGATGCATCAATTTCTTCTGACACATCACAGAAGGAAGCAGCAGCGGGGACCTCCTCCTCATCACTCATTATGTCCATCTCTATCGTGTTCTCTGCCAGAATTAAATCTGGTGTAAGGTCCTCATCTCCTTCATCTTCTTCTGGCAATAATGGTTGCGCATTACTCAGTTCAAGAAACTCATTGGAAAATAACTCCTCTGACCCCAGTGAAGAAGGGGCACCGGTGGTGGAGGAAGTGTTACGTGGGGTGGCCATAGCAGTGGAGGATGAGGAGGATGTTGTGGTAAAGTTAGAAACGGTAGAGGATGGGGTGTGCTGTGTAAGCCAGTCAACTACCTCTTCAGCATTTTGGGAGTTCAGGGTCATTGGCTTTTTAAAAACTGGGCAATTTGCTAGGGCCACAGGATTGCATAGCAGCACGGCCCCTAGCACGGCCTCTGCGTGGCGGGCCTGCCTTTGCCTGGCATTATTTTTAAAAAAACAACAACAACAACAAAAACTCAGTTGGTTTTTCTGGAAACGATAATACACACAGCTAGATGGCGGGTTGAAGAAAACACTGTGCAAATAATGCCTACAAAGTCAACGTATACACTACTACAGCGGTGGATACGGATTACGTAAAATATATGAATGCTGCTTGAAAAAAAGTAACTCAAGTGGTTTTTCTAGAGACGATAATATTATCAATATTTAGACAAAATGTGAACAAGGTCACACAGCTCGATGGCGGGTTGAAGAAAACAGTGTGCAAATAATGCCTACAAGGTCAACGTATACACTACTACAGCGGTGGATACGGATTACGTAAAATATATGAATGCTGCTTGAAAAAAAGTAACTCAAGTGGTTTTTCTAGAGACGATAATATTATCAATATTTAGACAAAATGTGAACAAGCTCACACAGCTCGATGGCGGGTTGAAGAAAACAGTGTGCAAATAATGCCTACAAGGTCAACGTATACACTACTACAGCGGTGGATACGGATTACGTAAAATATATGAATGCTGCTTGAAAAAAAGTAACTCAAGTGGTTTTTCTAGAGACGATAATATTATCAATATTTAGACAAAATGTGAACAAGCTCACACAGCTCGATGGCGGGTTGAAGAAAACACTGTGCAAATAATGCCTACAAGGCCAACGTATACACTACTACAGCGGTGGATACGGATTACGTAAAATATATGAATGCTGCTTGAAAAAAGTGACTCCGGTGTTTTTTCTGGAGACGGTAATATTATGGATATTTAGACAGAATGGGAACAAGGTCACACAGCTCGATGGCGGGTTGAAGAAAACAGTGTGCAAATAATGCCTACAAGGCCAACGTATACACTACTACAGCGGTGGATACGGATTACGTAAAATATATGAATGCTGCTTGAAAAAAGTGACTCCGGTGTTTTTTCTGGAGACGGTAATATTATGGATATTTAGACAGAATGGGAACAAGGTCACACAGCTCGATGGCGGGTTGAAGAAAACAGTGTGCAAATAATGCCTACAAGGCCAACGTATACACTACTACAGCGGTGGATACGGATTACGTAAAATATATGAATGCTGCTTGAAAAAAGTGACTCCGGTGTTTTTTCTGGAGACGGTAATATTATGGATATTTAGACAGAATGGGAACAAGGTCACACAGCTCGATGGCGGGTTGAAGAAAACAGTGTGCAAATAATGCCTACAAGGCCAACGTATACACTACTACAGCGGTGGATACGGATTACGTAAAATATATTATGGCTGCTTGAAAAAAGTGACTCCGGTGTTTTTTCTGGAGACGGTAATATTATGGATATTTAGACAGAATGTGAACAAGGTCACACAGCTCGATGGCGGGTTGAAGAAAACAGTGTGCAAATAATGCCTACAGGGCAAATAATGCCTAAAAGGTCAACTTATACACTACTACAGCGGTAGTAAAATAAAAAAAAGTAAAATAAAAAAAAATGAATATTAAAAAAAAAAATTAAAGTTGGTGCTGCTGAACTACTAGGAGCAGCAGATTAGCACACCAGTCCCACTCCCCAACACTGCTAGACTAATAGCACTGGGCTCTTATAGTAGTAGTAGTAGTAGTAGTAGTAAAACAACAAAAAAATAAATAAAAGCAGTCCTTACAAGGACTACTGTTATTGCAGCAGTCAGCAGATGAGATCAGAAGCAGGACAGCTGCCCACTGCAGCTACATACAGAGCACTGCAGTAGAAGGTAGATTACTAGCCAGCAAAGCTACCTAAGCTTAAATGTCCCTCAAACCCCTGCAGACTTCTGTCCCTCCAATAACAGAGCAGTATCAAAACGATTACTAGCCAGCAAACTTTCAACTGTCCCTGAAATCACTAACAGGCAGCAGCTCTCTCCCTACACTATCTCTTCAGCACACACAGGCAGAGTGAAAAAACGCTGCAGGGCTTCGGTTTTTATAGGGAAGGGGAGTGGTCCAGGGGAGAGCTTCCTGATTGGCTGCCATGTACCTGCTGGTCTGGGGTGAGAGGGCAAAAAAAAGCGCCAACAATGGCGAACCCAAAATGGCGAACGTCGCGCGACGTTCGCGAACTTCCGGCGAGCGCGAACACCCGATGTTCGCGCGAACAAGTTCGCCGGCGAACAGTTCGCGACATCTCTAGTCCCCATAGGCTAAACAGCAATTTGGCAGGTTTTAGGTGGCGAAGTGTCGAAGAGACAGTACTTCGATTTTCAGGTGGTCGAATTTTCGAAGGTTTTTCAGTTCGAATCAAAGTCGAATTTGGCCTATTCGATGGTTGAAGTACCCAAAAATTACTTTGAAATTCAACGTTTTTTCAAAAAAATTCACTTCGGCCTTTGATAAATGTGCCCCTATGGGGCATATTTATCAAGGGTTGAGTTTCCAATTGAAAAAAACTTTGAAACTCAATTTCAAACCAACCGAATTGAGGTTGAAGTTTTTTGTGGGTCAAAGTGGTCCGTATTCAGCCTACTTCGAATCATACGATCGAAGGAATAGCGCCTTCAATCTACTTCGATTCGAAGTTTTTTGAACTTCGACCTTCGATCTACCAAACTCCCCCAATTGCCTCCATACAGGTTCTATTAAGTCCCCCATAGGCTAAAACAGCATTTCGGCAGCTTTTAGTTGGCGAATGGTCGAAGTAGAAGTTTTAAAGAGACAGTACATAAATTTCGATATTCGAATTTCGACATTTTTTTTCAACTTCGGATCGAAGTTGGACTATTCGATGGTCGAAGTTCCCAAAAATTACTTCGAAATTAGAAGTTTTTTACTTCGAAAATTCACTTTGACCTTTGATAAATCTGCCCCTATGTGTTGGTGTCTTATCTTTGAAATCATTTTTGGAACCCTTCTTTTACCAATTATAGTATTTCCTACCGTTGGGTGCCATCAAGCAATGGGCGACTGTGGAGGCAACTTGACATTGGTTGGTTCAGGCTTCTAACGTCACTAGTGATGAGCAAATAAAAGGCGTGAAGTTTTGATTCCGCGATACATTTGTGAAACAATTGTGAAATGGCGAAAAGTTCGCAAAATACTTTTTTTTGACAAGCGTCAGATTTCTTTTGACGTGCATCATTTTTATTATGTGCGTGTCATTTTTTTTGATGAGCGTCTTTTTTTTTTACGCCGCAGTTTTGCACAACTTTTCTCCCATGGCCACATTCTTTGCTCATCCCTAAACGTCACTACAAGTAATAGTGTGAAGATCTCAAGTGTAGTGAATATGTCACTTTTGGGTTAAGGCTTTGTAGCATTAGGTACCCTACATCTTCAACAGTTCTACGTTCAAAAAGGGTTTTTTTCTTTGATCTCAAATAAGTAGGACTCTCTCTGTCGGACCCCTATGAAAGGAAGCTTTGACTCTAACCCACTTCCCATTTGCCTATTTACCTGCCATTCACTTGACCTATACTTTACCATATGACCTTTTGAAGGTTTGCAGGACTGTTCTTGAGCAGGAGACAAACACTTTTAAAATCATTTTTTTCCCACTTCTTTCATCCCCAATTTTCTTTTCATGATGTCATCACTTTTCTCTTCCCTTGTTCTTGACTGCTATACTTTTTTTTATTCTTTCCTTTTATCATTTTTTGTTTTCTTTTTTTCTTCTTAAAATATGGCTTCCGTTTCATCTCAAATACAGGAATCAGCAATGTCTATTGTAGAAGCATGAATGGTGAAATTGCTGTACCCTTTGGCCATTTTCCTAAAACTGTTGGGAACAGTCAAATAATAGCATGTAGCGCCATGATTCTCTCTCTAAACCAGTTCATCACAGAACATTTCTGTGACTGCTGTTTTCTGACGTAGAAGTTCCAATGCTATTGCCCCTTACTCCAGTGCTTTCCTATCTCACTCTCAGACTTTTAGTGCAAAAAATGCAATTTTGTCCAATTCCTGGTAGAAGAAATGGAACATCAACTTTTTTTTTCACCTTGCCTCATAGCCATAACATTCCAAATCTTCTTATATGGATGATGGGACAGACAATCTCTGCGAAACTCCTTTGGTGGCCGTAGTACAGGTATGGGATCTGTTATCTGGAAACCCGTTATCCAGAAAGCTCAGAATCACGGAAAGGCCACCTCCCATAGATTCCATCAACCCAAATTTTAAAAAATGATTTTCTCTGTAATAATAAAACAAAACCTTGAGGTGGGCAATATCGGGCTGATCCGATCATGGGCCCTAGGGCTCAACGATCGGATCCTAGCGATGGGTAACGGACGGTCGGATCGCGGGACCGCATCAACGAACAGATGCAGCCGTGATCCGACGGGATTTTTAGTCCCGTCCGATCGACATCTGCCCGACTTTCGGCCAGATACCGATCGGGGAAGCCTGTCGGAGGGCCCCATACATGGGCCAATAAGCTGCCGACTCGGTCTGTCTTCAGCTTTTATCAGCACGTGAATGACCACCTTAAGATATAATTAATCCTTATTGGAAGCAAAACCAGCCTATTGGGTTTATGTAATGTTTACATGATTTTCTAGTAGACTTAAGGTATGAAGATCCAAATTGCGGAAAGAAATGGTATCTGGAAAACCCCAGATCCCAGCATTCTGTATAACAGGTCCCATACCTGTAATATATATGTGAAATATACACTAATTGGTGTTTATTATCTGGAAATATTGTCTCTGGAGTCTTTTTAGCACATAGCCTTTTATTTTAGATAAATTGGGAATTTTTTAAAAATAAATAAATTTATATTTGTATTCTTAGAAAAATACTAATTTTTTCTGTTCCTCTTAGATCCCAACATTGTTGCAAGGTGTAAAACGGCTTGAATGGGCAAAATGGGAAAGCATGACTGTTCACTGTAAAATTCTAATTTTAGAATGTATTTTCTTGGTGTTGTTTTTTTCCCCCATGCAACTGTGATAGCCATCGTGTCATTGGCGTTCCATTTCATTGAAGAATAACTGATTGTACAATAAGACATAAGTCCCTAAGGATTTATATTATGTAGCAAACATCCTGCTGTTGGGAATGGCTGTAATAACAGGAAACATTTTCCAGCAACTGAGAATATTCTTCACAAGTTGTATCATATTGTTTCTTAAAAAGCCTTGGGCTCTCAATAAAACATTTTCTAGTCCAGATTTGGTTTGTGCAGCATTCCCATATAAGGAATATGATGTAGATATGATTCAATAAACAAATGAGAAATGAAGGTGAATATAATTTTAGTTATATCACTATATATTATGTCATTTTAATTACTTCCAATACATTGTGTTCTTTATCATTCTTGCCTTGATGACTGACTTAAACAGGCCTGATATACTTTATCTGACTTTTATATTCTGTCCTTTATATCATGAGTAACACAAGGTATAATAAGTTCATTTATGAACTCTCCATACATATCTGTGTGTCTGCAACACATACAGGAAACCCCTTATTTTATGTCCCCTGATAAATTTTTGCACATTTGGGGGCACATTTACAAAGCTCGAGTGAAGGATTCGAATTAAAAAAACTTCGAAGTTCGAAGAGTTTTTTGGGCTACTTCGACCATCGAATGGGCTACTTCGACCTTCGACTACGACTTCGACTATGAATCGAACTAAAAATCGTTCGACTATTCGACCATTCGATAATCGAAGTACTGTCTCTTTAAGAAAAACTTCGACCCCCTAGTTCGGCATCTAAAAGCTACCGAAGTCAATGTTAGCCTATGGGGAAGGTCCCCATAGGCTTGCCTGTGCTTTTTTGATTGAAGGATATTCCTTCGATCGTTGTATTAAAATCCTTCGAATCGTTCGATTCGAAGGATTTAATCGTTCGATCGAACGAATAATCCTTCGATCGTTCGATCGTAGGATTAGCGCTAAATCGTTCGACTTCGATATTCGAAGTCGAACGATTTTAGTTCCTAGTCGAATATCGAGGGTTAATTAACCCTCGATATTCGACCCTTAGTAAATCTGCCCCTAAGGCGCAGATTTATCAAGGGTCGAATTTTGAATTACAAAAAACTTCGAAATTCAACCATCAAACTGAAAAACTTCAAATTCGAATATCGAATTCGAAGTTTTTTCACCAAATTTGGCAATCCTACGATCGAATTAAAATCGTTCCATTGAACGACTAAATCGTTTCATTGATTAGAATCTAACGATTTTAGCGTACGATCGAAGGGTTTTTATTCGATGTGTAAAGAAAAAAGTTTGTAGACGGTCCCCATAGGATAACATAGCAATTCGGCAGGTTTAATTTGGCGAAGTATTGAAGTCGAAGTTTTTTTAAAGAGACAGTACTTCGATTATCGAATGGTCGAATATTCCCGCAATAAGGGCTGTGATTGGCTATTTGGTAGCCCCTATGTGGACTGGCAGCCTAAAGGAGGCTCTTTTTGGCAGTACATCTGGTTTTATACAACAAAAATTTGCCTCCAAACCTGGAATTTAAAAATCAGCCCCTGCTACTGGGAGCAACATCCGAGGGGTTGGTGAGCAACATGATGCCCTGGAGCCACTGGTTGGGAACCACTGTTCTAATGCATTTCAATAGGAGCATTTCCTGGAATTTAAATGAATTATTATAGAGAAATATGAAATACTTTTAAAAATGGTGGATTATATGAATAAAATGGAGTTTATAGGAGAGAGCCTTTCCGTAATTCTGAGCTTTTTGGATAACAGTTTTCTGGATAACAGATCCCATACCTGTATAAAAAGCACAAACAAAAAAAAAAGGCTGAAGTATGAACTAAAAAAATAAGAAAACCTTTTGAAATTTGAGTTTTTCAGTCAATTATTAAAAAAAAATCAAAATACCTCTAAAAGTCTGAGTTTACTAAACATAGGTGAGCTCAATGACTTCTATAGGACCTTGACAGCCATTTTTAATATCACAAAATTAATGACTTCTCAATGACTTCTTTAGGACCTTGACAGCCTTTTTTAATATCACAAAAGTTTGTATTGGTTCGAGGTTTTTACACTTTGAGGCCTATTTACTAATTTTCGATGTTGAGAAATAAAAATAGAAGCGCCAAAAATTGCGCTAAAATATGTTACTTTTTTTCTCGAATGCTAGCTTATTAAAGAAAAAAACATGACAGAATATTCCCTCTCACATTTTTTTCTCATCAGAATCACATAGTTCCATTAATTTTCAATGAGGCTAAAAACCTTGAATGTTTTAATGAATCAGGAAAATAAATATACAATTAAAGATACTATTAGAGACAATGCCCACTGACTCCTATTGAACCTCAACAGCTTTTATTTGCCGTGTTTTTTCAGATGACTTTCATATTATCCTTTAATAAATGGTGACTATTTGAGGTTCGAACGAATATTCTCGAGTGGACTCGTACTCATGTGCATGGCATGTGTTTTTATAGAAAAATAATTATTTGTGGTTTTTTAAAACTTTCAAACCAATAAAAAGAGAATGTTGATAAATGTGTTTATATCTGTCTATTAAAACCAAACTGTCCCAACAAAACAGCAGTTTTACACACTTTTTCACACTTTTATGCAGCTTTTGTAAAATTTTGTAACTTTCCTTACCCTTAATTTTTATTTCACTGCCACCCTAACTTCTCTTTGACTAACAGGGGTCTTCTCATCTTTTTCTAAAACTGCTGCTTCTCTCATTCCAAGATCTTTCTTCTGAGATTGAATCCAGACAGTCCTCTATCACTAGTGATGGGCGAATTCCTGCGATTCGCGAAACTGCCGCAAAAATTTGCCGGCGTCAAAAAAAAATGACGCCGGCATCAAAAACAAGACGCTGGTGCCGTTTTGCGAATTTCTCAGCGAAGCCCCAAATTCACTCCTCACTATCTATCACCAGTGATATTTTTGCTGGTCATTTTCTAAACCAAACCTCCACCTTGAAATTGTAAATAGTCCCCATTGCTCCAAAAAGTAGGAGAACTAGAGAACTTACAGTATATATTCAATCTTGTGACCTACTATCTGAAGGGTGTTAAGTACTATTGCCTCTTTATGCTGTCTTGCTTTTAAGCAATCTTTTTTCCAACCCGTTAGGTACCTGTCAAAATGTGCCATTTACTTTGCCCTTGAACTCATTGTGCTGTAGGCTTCATTTTTTACACCTTTTCACCATCCAAAAGGAACAATTGTTTCAAGGGATAATTGATTGTTTCAGAAAAAGGGCTTATTGATTTCTTCTTTGTAAATAACCTTCTACAGTCCCATTTAATCTTTCAATGCATTTTCCATGTCCATAGGTTTCTTCTGGAAAAGATCTCTAGTGATAGGGACACTTTCTCAATCCTCAATCCAGTAGAGCTTCTGAACATTTTAATCCTTTCCTGCAAAGTTTCTGATACTATTTTCATTTTCCCCCATGTGCTGATTGACTTATAATGATATTCCTCATGCCAATGGCAGATATTAGGTCTAGAAATCAAGAAATATGAAGTCCATGCTCTTTGACTTGTCTGTTATTTTTTAGAGGTGAGTGTATTATGAGGACTTCAAGTAACAGTGACATGACTGAGATCATTGTTTTCTCACACAAAATTTGTAGCTAAAATACCTTTTAATTCCACCGCTTGTATTGTTGTTGTTTCTGCTCTAACTGGATTCCTGTGCACTACTACAGTATGGGAATTATCCGAAATTATCTCAATATTGGATGCTACAAACGCCGATCTAAGCCGCTCTGGTTTTTAACGCTTATTTATCCGAAAATTTTCCCTAAAATTTGCTTTACGGTAAATACTGAGGTTTCATCCGATTTTCAAAATTTTTTCGGAGTTTTCACTCCGATTTTTGCCCGAAACCTCCGAAAACTTCGGGGTTTGGCACGAGACCCAGCGCAAATCAATAAAATCATTGGGACTTCTCCCATTGCCTTTTCTGCAACCTCGACAGGTCTGAGATGCCGTGATTTCAGATTCTGAGTTTTCCAGCCTCGGGGTTTAATAAATTCTGAAAAATTAGTGAATTTTTAAAAGCCCGATTTTATAAAATAAATCACAAATTTTTTGTGATTTTTGCATTCGGGGCTTAGTAAATAACCCCCTAAGTCTCTCCTGACCTTGACTGCCTGATACATAATTGTATTTTGGTAATTTAAAGGCTGATAAATTTAAAGGCTACAGGTTTTCTAGTTCAGAATTAAAGAATGGATTGCACAAAGCAGGATTTCTTTGAATGACAGAATTAATTGGTCTGCAGATTTAGGCACAGATTTGTTGGTTTTCAATCTTGGGATCCGTAATTCGCTAAATTGCATCATGTCAGTTTGTTCAGTCGCCGAATTTACAATCTGAGTCAGTACTGATGCTTTATTAGAGGGCGATGTTGTAGGAAATGAATATGAAAGCAGTAACTCTAGTTCTAGCTGACCTTTAAGATCATTAGCATCTGAACTCGATCTTATGTTCCTAGAGCAGCTGACCCTATAGCCTATAAATATACATTCTATGTCTCTGCAGCTGGTGGGGAACTACTGTCCAACTCTTGGAAATAAGCAACAAATGGAGATATAGAATGTAAATTTTGAATTGCAGTAACAGTTCTTCATTACTGCTCTTGTCCCTGCTGTTATTGTAGCTCTATGTACATCTGTGCATACTTTGTTGGAATTGTTGATATCACAACCTGAACCATATCTGCATAGTGAAATAATGTAATGTTGCCATATCCGAAGGCTGTGCTTGCGAGTCTGGTGGATTTATGGCTACCTGCTGCAGTGTGGGATTCACAGCGCATTAGTCAGGCAGATGTTTTCTGAAACATGAATTAACGCGGGATGTGTAGTGGGCACATTAAACTCTCTCCAGGTGGTAGATTATGCTCATTATTTGCTGTCGGAAAAGTCTTCCAATGTTGATTGACCTTTGCTAACCTCGGAATCTTTGGGAAAAGCCAATTCTTCTCGATATCACTTTGTAGCACAGTGCTAAGGATACATGTTTCCAGTCTGACAAATAATAATATATCAATTGCCTGAAACGAAATACATCAAAATATTTCTCCAAAGGTCATACGAAAGTAATGTGGGTATATGTCAGTACTCATGTGTTTGGTTCCTTTCTGTCTGTTACTCTGTTTGACTTGTGTCTGAATTTTGCTCTTTGCACATAGACTGCAATAGCAAAGACACCCTTATTTTTGTAAATTAGTCCTTTAGGGGCATATTTATCTAGGGTTGAATTTCGAATTGAAAAAACTTCGAAATTCGAATTTAAAAAGACCAACGAAATGAAGTCAAAGTTTTTGGTCAAATTGGTCTGTTTTCGATCAAATAGGACCTTATTTGGCTGAATTAGACTCGTACGAATCGAAGGAATAGCGCATTCTGTCGAATTCGATTCAAAGTTTTCCCCAAAAAACGTTGATTTTTCAAAGTACACCAATCAATTGACTCCAATTAGGTTCTAGGAGGTCCCCCATAAGCTAAAACAGCAATTCAGCGAATGGTCAAAGTCGAATTTTTAAAGAGACTGTACGGGGCAGGTTTATCAAAGGTCGAAATTTTAATTTTGAGCTATTTTTTGTGTACTTCGACTTGGGAATAGTCGAAATTCGATTTGAATTAGAAAAAAATTAAAACATTCGAATATCGAAATTGATCATGTACTGTCTCTTTAAAAATTTGACTTTGACTATTCAGCATCTAAACCTGCAGAATTAAAGTTTTAGCCTATGGGGGACCTCCTAGAACCTATTTGGAGTCAATTGGTGGACTTTGAAAATTCGAAGTTTTTTTGGGAAAAACTTTGAATCGAATATGACCGAATGCGCTATTCCTTCGATTTGTATGATTCAAATTCGGCCGAATACGTACCTATTCAGCATCTAAAACCTGCAGAATTACCGTTTTAGCCTATGGGGGACCTCCTAGAACCCCTTTGGAGTCAATTGGTGGACTTTGAAAATTCTAAGTTTTTTTGGGAACAACTTTAAATTGAATTCGATCAAATGCGCTATTCCTTCGATCTGTACGATTCGATTTCAGATGAATACGGACCTATTCGTTCAAAAACAGACCTATTCGACCAAAAAAAAAAACTTTGACTTCATTCCGGTTGGTATTTTTGAATTTGAATTTCAATGTTTTTTCAATTCGAAATTCGACCCTTGATAAATATGCCCCTATATGATAAATTTCAATATTCAAATTTTTGAATTTTTTTCAAATTCAAATTGAATTTGGGCCATTCCCTAATAGAGTACACACAAAATAGTTCGTAAAAATTCACCTCGACCTTTGATAAATCTGCCCCTTAGAGGCATATTTATCAAGGGTCGAATTTCGAATTGAAAAAACTTTGAAATTCGAATTCAAAAAGACCAATCAAAATTAAGTCAAAGTTGTTTTTGGTCATATAGGTCAGTTTACGGAATTTTCAAATTTGAATCGTACGAATCAATGGTATAGCGCATTCGATCGAATTAGATTCGAAGCTTTTCCCAAAAAAAAACTTCAGAGTCCACCAATTGACTCCAAATACATTCTAGGTGGTCCCCCTTAGGCCAAAATAGCAATTCAACAGGTTTTAGATGGCGAATGGTCGAAGTCGAAGACAGTACATGATAAATTTAGATATTCAAATTTTCAAATTTTTTTTCAAATTCGAATCTAATTTGGACTACTCCCTAATCGAAGTACATGAAAAATAGCTCAAAATTTATTGTATGGGTACAGCTCTTGCCCATCACACAAACTGTTTTCCAAAAATATAACCCACCAGTAGGCGTGCTCTCTTGTGATTATACAACATCACAATCAAAAGTATTTAATGTCAAATGTGAAATTGACCACCAGTACTTTCAATAGTCAGAAAGCTGTTCTGCACAGTATTATTGAGCTCCACAGTTTGAAATCCACTTGGTTGCCAGAGTAATAGACAGTTCTTCCTACAAACACCTGCAGCAGCATCTAGAATAACTGAGCAGTCACAGAGCTTACATAGTTTTCATTTTGTGTTTCAATTTGCCAGCAACAAAGGACACTTACTCATGATAAGCTGGAAGAACGATATATCAGCGAGTTCATGCATCACATAGAGCAGTCAGCCATTGTGAAGTGCTAGACGGACAGTACAATTACCATTGCATGCCCAAATAACTGACAGAAGTCAACAACCATCAAGTGCAAGAGTAAAGGTGGCCATAGATGCAAAGATCCGCTCGTTTGGCGATGTTGCCAAACGAGCAGGTCTTTCCCCGATATGCCATTAACAGGCATGGCTATATCGGGGGTAATCTGATTGTTCAGAATGATCAGATTACGATATGCTATGAGCTCCGGCGGGATCGGTTGGGTCAAAATCAAACCTGATCGACCAAACGACCGATCTCCGCCGGACGAAAGATGTCAGCACACGCCACACACGATCCGAAAATCGTACGAATCCTCGATTCGTACGATCGGATCTGTGCGTCTATGGCCACCTTAAAGAGGTCAGTTGTATTTGCAGCAGGGGCAAAGAGGTAAGCAATCAAAACTTGGCTGTAAAGCTAGCAAGTAACATCGTCATCTCCTTGACGTAAATCCTGGCCCAACTGATTGTTCCAAAAGTAGTTGGTTGATTGTGCCTGGAACTAGTTCTCTTCTGGAATAATATGTCACAACTTGTACAGCCAGTAACCAAAACCTGCTCTATCTCTGTCTCTGGCTCTAGACCTGCTCAGCCATAGTTTTTATTTTTTTAAGTTTGATTCACCATCAAACCACCAATCAGATCTGCTAAACAATGGTATTTCATGCATAGGCAGTAATTCACAAATACACAGGATTGTCAAATAGCACTGGAACAAACATATCTATATCTATATCTATATCTATATCTATATCTATATCTATATCTATATCTATATATATATATATATATATATATATATATATATATACATATATATACATATACAGTATATATATATATATAATATTCTAAATATATGATAGAATATAAAATGAAAAGAGGGAGTGGAGGGAAATGGGGCAAAGATCAGAACATATCAGAGCACATGTACTCATCCCTATTAGGCATTGTGGGATGTGGCTGTTGCAAATTTGTCTATCCAAGGGCCCAAGATTTTTCCAAATTTGTCTGGGAAGCCTCTGCTCACGTAGGTTAAGGGCTTCATTCAGCTCAACCATAGTTTACCATTCTACCCCCCCCAATTATGGAACTCTGTATTCCATAGCTAGAATACTCATCCCATGAAAATGAAGAACACCAGAAACACCTAGCAAAAATAACGTGGATTATAATGGACTATCGTTTCACTCTAGCTCATCCTTCACAAAAACAGATCATATGTTCAAATCATGGACTGAATGGAACCACATACACAACATTTCTTCAATCATATAGCTGGAGGTCAGAATCAGGAGGTCAAAAAACCAAACCCAACCCCTTACCTTCCACCTACCCCCACGTTACTATCAAACCCAACCCCTGACACCATTACATATTCTTATTTCTTACAAAGGCAGCGCTTTCACTTTCCTCTTTTAAATTTTTGCTCCTCTATCTTTCTCTCCTCTATGAGTATTGAGGAACAGTATGCAAAACGTTATGTAATACAATATTTTTTATTTATTCAACAATATTGTAAATCTGTGATACTTCAATAAAAATAAACAATAAAAAGTTCAGTCCTAGAGCTTCTGAAGAAAAAGTTAATACGGGTATGGAACCTGTTATCCAGAATGCTTGTGGGCCTGGTGTTTTCCAGTCATGGGATCTTTCCATTATTTGTATCTCCAGGGTTGGACTGGGATGCCAGGGGCCCATCAGAAAACACTATACTCTATTCTTCCATTATTAAACCTCTTTGTTCCCATAAAGGAAATGACCATGAAATAGGCCAAATGGTTAGAAGCAAGAGGCCCACTGACACCTGGACCCACCGGGAGTTTTCCTTATATCCCGGTGGGCCAGTCCGACACTGTGTATCTTCATACCTTAAGTCTGCTAGAAAATCATTTTAACACCAGATAGAACCAATTGGATTATTTTGCCTCCAATGAGGATTAATTAATATTAATTAATTATATCTAAATTGGGATCAAGTACAGATTACTGTTTTATTATTACAGAGTAAAAGGGAATCATTTTTAAAATTTTTAATTATTTGATTAAAACGGAGTCTATGGGAGATGGACTTCCCATAATTTGGAGCTTTCTGGATAATGGGTTACCGGATAATGGATCCTATACCTGTAGATTATATCTTATATGCAAAAGGGGCATTTTCAACTGACACCGTAATGATCATGCCACAAACAAGTACAGTTATGGCGAGGCCTTGTGTTAGGGGAAAGATTAATACTAGATGGTTAGAAATTACAGGCCACTGGGTCTCTGGCAGGTACTACCACACTTATCAAAGCATATGAATCCCTTAGCTTACAAAAATAAAAACAAAACAAGTCCATGAAAAAGATCTTTAGCAAGGCGGCACGAAAAACCCATTAATTCTCATGCCACGCAAATTAATAAAATTGCTTATATTAAAATATTGCCGTGATTAAAGAGAGATTAGTCAGATTGTCATTGACTTGCTCACTTATCATCGCTAACCAGGCTTATGATGTTATCTGAAATGTATTGAAAATGTTGCAGACAGTGAAAATTAATTCTCACCGCTGTCACATTCTTCAGCAAAGCGTAAAACCAAGATGGAGATCTATGTAAAAAATGCAAAAAATTCACATAGTAATGAGCTTAAATAACCTGATTACTATATCACTCTAATCACAACGGGATCACCTCGAATCCCAGAGGTCAACGCTACGTGGGTATTAAGAGCAGATTAAAGGAGTAGAAATTGGCAGTTATTTAAGGGAAAAAAAAAGCAGCTCATCAATTCATCAAAGGGGTCCTGGGAAATGGTTAGCATGGCTGTATTTAGATTTTATATGGATTTACCCTTTTTGTTCATGCAAATAAAAAAGGTGAAAAGTTGAAAGATTTCTTTTGTAAAGATTTTTTTTCCTGATCTGACATTTTTCCCACTTTTCATGGTCATTATCCACAGTTTTTGTCATTCTGTCTATGGTTTAAAATCAAGACAACAGAACAGATACAATAATAAGAAAGATCCATGTCCAATTTATAGAAATGAAAGATCAAAAGACATTGGGAATTGATGCCAAAATGTATCTAAGGAGATAAGAAGAGTAAAGGTGGCCAACTGGCCATAAAATGGTCAACCTCAAATATATCTCAAAAACCTCAACAAAAGTACCTGGAGGAAGCCCAAGCAAACATGGATAGAACAAACTCCAGTGCTTCAGCTGAAATAGAACTAAGAAAAAAATATATAGGATCTGTTATCTGGAAATCCATTGTTCAGAAAGTTCTGAATTACAGGAAGGCCATCTCCCATAGACACAGATTCATGTCATTAAAGTCATTCATATTTTTAAAAATTATATCCTTTTTTCACTGTAATAATAAAACAATTAAAGTATGTTAGTTTAGTAGGTAGCACCTCCCATTGATAACTATTTGAAACAAGAATGGTGGTGTGCAAGGTCATTAATAGTTAAATATAGAGAAAAAAGAAAAAGTATGACCCATAAATTTGCACCTTCCCACACTGGTTAACTGGATTCCCAAAGCAACAAAATGATAAAATATAACTTTTATTAATTACATCCTAAAATTATAATGAGACAAAATAAAGGTAAGGTGTATGTTAAAATCAAGGTTAGGTAAGGAAGCTGAAGTAGACTCAAGGTCATCAGCTAATAGACGGTATTTACTTGTCAGAACGGTGCGGTTTTACTTGCAAATGAACGGTAAGTTACCCACGACTTCACTCACAGTCTTGGGGTACTGGTGGCCCACCATGTATATATGGATCGGGTGGAAATAGGGTTAAGTGGTACTATATATATGACCCAGAACTGGTCCGTGAATGAGCCCCAATTCCACAGACCACACTGTATTCAGGCAGTTTGTAGTCCCTTATCCTTTAGCAACCTTAAAAAGGTGATGTGTTTCTAAGCTAGGAGAGACCGAATCCGCCAAATTGCGAGATCCGTCTACTCAGTTAGCTGGGCAGAAAATACTAGGTGTGCGGACCGTCCAGTACATGCAGAGAGACAAACGCCCGCTTACTCCATTACAACATAGCCGTCAGCGCTGGCAAGGAGAGGAGGCTTCTCTAATCAGATTTGACTGTCGGCTTCAACCCGCACCACCCTTCCATTGATGAGACCAAACCGCCAGCTAGAAGGTGACAAAGCCACGGAGCACCGCGGCTTGTATCAGTATACCGGTATTACCCAAACCACCCTTCCGCCCTTCCACCCTTCCGTTTTTTTAACCCGCAGTAACTCAAGACACCGTCCCTGCCTAACAGTTTTAAAATTCTAAGAGCGCCTTAATAATAAAACAATACCTTGTACTTGATCCCCAACTAAGATATAATTAATCCTTTCTACAGGCAAAACAAACTTGTTTGGTTTTAACAATTTATGTTTTTTTTTAGTAGATTTAAGGTATGGAGATAAAATTACAGAAAGATCCCTTACCCAGAAAACTCCAGGTCCCGAGCATTCTGGATAAGAGGTCCCATACCTGTGACTTCATGGTGTTACTGTTCATTTCATAAAATGCACTTATATGTACTAATTGGAATGAAGCACAGCTAGGCATCTAGGAACCAGAACCTAATAAGTGTCTGTTATATGAAGGCAACAAAACAGACCTACAGTCCTCATTTATGAAAAGAAACATTGTGAAAATGGAGCAAATAAGTAACCTGCTTATGCTATGATTAAAGCCTTAGCTAGGTCTATTGTCCTATAATGGAATGCTGGGGAATGTTTAAGATTTTCCAGCCATTAATCAGAAGATCTGAACAATTTGTCATAAATGTCCTGCAAATGAAATGTAATTTCTTGTTTTAAAAATCAGATTTTCTCCTAATTCATTAACTCTAATCTATTCTTTAAACAGCAAGATCTGACTCTATAGAAAAACTAATTTGCAAGCAGAAAAGTTCTGTGTTACACAAAATGTAATTTGCGAGCATACGCCCAGTCAATCAAGAGCGCTGGGCTTCAAAGCAGAACGCTTTTCCATGTTATTTGTCAAAGAACGTTTCAAATTCAAAGTGAAAGATCGTGCAATACCTCATCAGCAATTATGTTTGGACGCATTTGTTTAAATAGAGTGTAGCGTAAGTTAGGGTGAAAAACAGCAAGGAGATCTCTTAAGTAAAGTGATACTAATGGGATGCTATAATTGTAAGGGATTTTGTTGTGCTCCAGTCCAGGTTGGCTGACCAAAATGACTCTCCCTGCTCAGCAATGATAGTTTAACACTGGGCTGGGGTGACTTAGAGGGTGATCTTTATCCAGGCAGTCCAACTTTACATGTGATAATGACATGTTCCTATATACAACAGAAGGAGGATACCCTTAATTGTTTACTTAAATATTTACCCTTAGATAATAGCTGAGGTCTGATTTGAAAAATCAGTGATATCATATATGTTAATTTCAAAGAGAAAGAGAAAAGCACCCCGCTATTATCATATAGAATAGATGAACATAACTTATACTCCATTAGTTAGTAGATAAAATGTAGCAATTCTTATACTAGCCACCATTAAGAATTTCTTTTCTTTCTTAGAAATAAGATTGTCTCTAAAGCCTCATTAAGTAAGTTATCATAGATGGTCTTATAGTATTCAGTCGGGTCCCCCAACTTACAGTAGAAAGTTATTTCTCCACTTCTTCTAAATATAGGGTATTTGGCCATATTACAATATTCCCCCTTTATAAGAGGGTTTGATGTGTACATCCTGACAACCCTGCATTTCTTGAATTGCTGCCCATTCCTTTCTTGAAATATTAATTTCATATATACAAGAGTGTAATGTCAGGAGATCCCCAACTAGATTTACAAAAATTCTCACATTTGGGCAAGTATTAAACGCTGGCATGAAATTGGATTTGGCTTTGAGTTTGTTCTTCCACTCATCGATTTTATGATTTGGATTCGTAACAAAATCCCTTTAAGGAAGGGTTAGATTTAACACTATGGCTATTTTGAAGCCTTCTTTAGTGGTTTCTCCCGTTCTTCTCTCACTTCTCCTTTGTGGGGTCCATTCTGATACCACTGTGTTCCAAACAAAAGTTCATGTCTTAGTGATTTTTCATAATTTTTCCTTTAAATAATAGCTGTCACTTGGGCCCATAAAAATCTGGTAAAACTCTTAAATTGCTTTAAAAAAAACCCATAGGATCTTTCATGGTACATTAGCAATGTCTACTTTAAAGGGAACATTTTCTTTTTCCTTAAACCAAGCTCTTCAAAATAATTAAGGCAAGGAAGATTGTTACAAATTCTAACCACAATTTGAATAGGGGCCTTTTTTGTTAAATCTTGCCTTCACATAGAAAACCAGTCAGCCCATGTGAACATCTGTATTTTCACACAGAAATGTCATTCTTTGAGAATGAATAGAAAGAAATATTAAGACAATAGATGCATTTAGTCGTGTGTATATTTTATTATTTTAATGACTAACAATGCCCACTGTGCTTTAGAAAATGCAGGAAACGCTTATACAATAAGTTTAACAAACATAAAACCACAGGGTAGGGAAAGGGAATTCCGCTCCTGTTGTCTCTGATTGAGTGAATGCGAGTACATTAAAGAAGGCCGACTTTGGGGCAGTGTGGTTTACAAAGGGACAACTGCTGCTCTCAGTACGACGACGAGGAATTAAGAGTCATATTGTCATCGCTCATAACGGCCGGATGACGGCTTTTACAAGAGAGAGGGCTAGAAAGTGGTGAGACAAAAATGGCAGGCTTATTCACCAACAGGAGCCTGAAAAAATAAATAAATAAAAGGTGTGTCATTGGCAGGTGGCAGATAAAACAAAACAGACAAAAGATGATTGCATCTATTGCATGTCTGTCTATTGTAATTACTGTTATAATTTCCTAGGAATTCATGTAATAGTAGCCCACCAAGGGCGTAACTACAGAGGAAGCAGACTTTGCAGCAACTGGGGGCCCACGAGTGTAGTAAGAACCTAATTATAGAATAATTTTAATATATCTTGGTAGTATAGGCCAACTTGTCAATATTTTGGGCCCTAAATTGAATTTTCTGTGGGGCCCAGTAACATCTAGTTACCCACTGTAGCCCACCACAATCCAATTTCAACAGTTATGTTGAGGCATAGAATCTTTGGGCAGATTGTTTGCCTGCCTAGTCTGATCTATTGTAGGGGCCCAATATCCTGGCTGATCTTAGAGAGAGAGCTGAACTTATAGTACTTAAAAGTCACATGAAAGTACATATATATATAGTAGTAAGTCAAATCAAGTGGACTTGCTGTATTTTTTTAAGACGTTTCAATAGTCGCTGAATTGAGAAAGTCGGATGACTAGCGAAAGTCCAGTTGACTTGACCAGAGACAGAACTAGGGGTAAGCAGAGTAGGCACATGCCTAGGACACAAAGCTGAGGGGGCGCCAGGCACATTCTTCCTCTGCCTGCTAGTCTACCTCTAGTCCAGTCCCCTCTCTGCTCTTTGCCCGACCGTCTACTTTTTATTTTTTGCCAAATGCACGTCGATCAGTGCATGCGCGAGAGCACCTGTTCCACATGCTCATGAGCATCTAATAGACGCTTGCAGGCATGAGCGTGCCCAGTCGGCGCCACGACCGGTCAGGTTGCCTAGGGCGCCTGGCCGGCTTGGCCTGGATCTGGATTTGACTTACTACTGACCTGGATGAATGAGAACCTTCACAAACTTCACGTGAAAGTATCTTCCTATGAAATCCTTTTTCATTCCCCATTCATGTAATGATATTCTTAGACAAGCGGACTTTATGCAAAGTATGATCTCAAGGCAACTAAGATGTACAAGTCTGGAAAAAGTAGATATGCTGGCATCAATAAAAATAAAGGATTATAAAGTACTCATGCAGAGTAACTCTGATCTCCAGCATAGAGAAGAAACAAAAACACATAAATAAAAAGCAAACAGAACATCTCTATAGTAACTGTACACAAATACTGGATAAAAGTGAGCTATGTTGAACTCCAGCAATGGAAGAAAACAAGCATGCCAGAGTAATTTAATATTTTATCTACTGCAGTAAAATAAATTTTAGTGATTTGGGATTTATATTTTGAAGTTTGATGGTGGTTGCAGTGGGAACTGGGTATGAGCAATGGGCGTGTTGAGAGGCAGTTCAGAGGTGGAGCTTGCAACAGGTGGGTGTGAAAAAGCTAACTTCACTTCCAGCCCAAAGTAGTATAACAATAAAAACTGAACAATTCAGGGTTACAACCAACAATCTACTAAAGGTCATGAAGGAATTTTTCTTTACAGTGCAAATTCGGATTCTAGCTGGGGGTTTTCACCTTTGTTTGGATGGTTATCATCTATGCTGGTCACTTTGGAGCAAATAGGCTCCTCTTAGGACAAACATTTACCGTGCAGGCCTAGCTAGTAGCTTTGTGTACTAGTAAGTGCCACTTCTATTTGACTCTCTGTCTGGGACACATAAGGGTGGCTAGAGCCTTACCACAAGGGGCCAGAGGGAACATGAAAGTCCATTATTTGTAGATAATGCCCCATACCCTGCCCCAGTGATTTGATGATGGGTAGTAAGTATTCACTAAACTTTAGCAAGGTGCCAGGGAGTGCTAAGCTTTTAGTATTGGTCACTGAGTTTCTTATGCTGGACCCATGATCATACATTGAGGGGAGGCAAAAAAAGGCTGACAACTAGCACAAATTGGTGGTTATGCCTCCTTAGGAGAATTAGGCATAAGGGGTAAGGTGCACTGTACACTGCTCCAATGTTTCTTCTACCTGAGGTAATTGCAGGGTTCCATTTGTTTGTTGCATTGTTGACTATGTCTTAATGTTAACCAGGCTAGAATAAAAAGAGGTGGGGTGCTCTAAATTATGGAAAAATTACTTTTACTGATCCCTAGGACCCATGCTATCTGGGTATAAATCCAATATCTATACACAGAAAAAGGTGACTGTTATACTTCTCCTGAGAGATCCTCTTCTGTCAATATCATGTGCCATGAACCCAAGAGCATCTCTCAACTGAAAATACATTGAAGTACTTAAACACTGACCTCAGCTTTAGAATGGTTTAACACTGGTATATGGAAATAGAAAGTGATTAGTTGAATATAGATCTTTCAACAAGCTGATAATGAAATCTTTGTACAGATCTCTTTCACAGTATGTGGCACATCAGGTAAAATCAGCTTTGCCTCAATAGTCATTTATTTGCCTAGGAACCATACAACACAGTCGTGATTTGCCTTTTCCACTTGTTGAATCAAAGAACAAATATAACAGAAGATGTTTTCATTGTTTTATTTTGCTGGAGGAAAGCACTCGTAGAGCGTGCCAGAAAATAATAACATAAACACCATGACACAAAATACATTTGTTAATAAACGGCAGTGAGAAGGGAGTTGGAGGGATGAAATGGCAACTAATTGTTCATAGACTGACCAAAGTCATCTGAGGGTGGGGCACCTGTGACCCTACAACTTACCTCCTAACACTAAGGGGGTTATTTACTAAACTCTGAATGCAAATATCACAAATTTTTCAGAATTTATTAAACCCTGTGGATGGAAAAGTCCAAATCAGAAAATCCGTCATCTCAGACCTGTCGAGGTTGCATATAAGTCAATGGGAGAAGTCCCAATGATTTTTTGATGTGCGCTGGGTTTTGTGCAATACCCTGAAGTTTTTGGGCAAAAAACACAAGAATTTTGAGTTTTCGGGTGAAAAATCTGAAAAAAACGTGAAAATCAAATTTTTTCCCGCAAAGCAAATTTTCGGGAATATGTAATAATTAATAAGGGGCACATTTACAAAGCTCGAGTGAAGGATTCGAATTAAAAAAACTTCGAATTTCGAAGTGTTTTTTGGGCTACTTCGACCATCGAATGGGCTACTTCGACCTTCGACTACTACTTCGAATTCGAACCGAACGATTCGAACTAAAAATCGTTCGACTATTCGACCATTCGATAGTCGAAGTACTGTCTCTTTAAGAAAAACTTCGACCCCCTACTTCGGCAGCTAAAAGCTACCGAAGTCAATGTTAGCCTATGGGGAAGGTCCCCATAGGCTTGCCTGAGATTTTTTGATCGAAGGATATTCCTTCGATCGTTGGATTAAAATCCTTCGAATCGTTCGATTCGAAGGATTTAATCATTCGATCGAAGGAATAATCCTTCGATCGTTCGATCGTAGGATTTGCGATAAATCCTTCGACTTCGATATTCGAAGTCGAACGATTTTAGTTCCTAGTCGAATATCGAGGGTTAATTAACCCTCGATATTCGACCCTTCATACATCTGCCCCTTAGAGTTGAAAACCTGAGCAGATTTGATTGGAGTTTGCAGCAGAAAATGTTGAGATAAAATCGGATTTGATAAATAACCCACTAGACCTTGGCAGTACCTTGGACATTCACACAAGACCTTTTCTCACTAAAGTTCTGTTTCAGGCCAGGAGGCTCCTTTTTTCTACATTGGAAATACCTCATTGGAAAGAGTGTATAAATAGGTCTGTATAAGTATGTGTATATATGTGTCCTAGGGTTCGTTTGGAGGGGTTGAACTTGATGGATTTCATGTTTAAATGGATTTATTCAACCCAAATTATGAAAAGTGAATATCAGTGTTCCTATACCTAGGAAGCCATTCAAAAGTTAGCTTTCATTGGTTTAGTGCAGTTGATTGATATAAGCAGATACTTGATTAGTTGGCATAGCTTATTGGTCTAGGACAGGTTTTACCCATGTTGCAAAAATTCTGCTGCAATATATCTATGGTTGCCACCTTTGCATGTCGGGAAAGCTGGACACAGGGTGGGAGGTGATGTTCTTACCTCCCGGCGCGTCTCTTCCTGGTTGATGTAGAGCGTCCGGTGCTGACGTTACCAATCTTCGTAGTGACGCCGGTGTCTCTTCGGCCAGCGTCATGCCGCTTGCGTCATAACGCCAAGCGTCATGATGTCATCATTTGGCGCAAAATTTGAATTTTGGCACCAAAATTCCCTTTAAAAAGCCAATTCACCATTTTGACATTGCCCAAGCTGGCTTCTGTTTACAGACCCTGCTGAAGCATGATTTTCTATTTAATTACTCTGGTTTTTGACTCCTGCCTGTTTTTGACCTTGATTCCTGCCGCCTGCCTTGACCCTTTTGCCTGATTGACCACGTTTTTTGCCTAATCCTTGCTAGTACCTCATTTTGGACTTGTTGCTACCTAAACACGCTTATTCCACCTTGGTTCCACAGCAAAAGCCCAGGGCCCCAAAAGGGCGTCAGTAAACACCGGACACCCTTGTGCATCTGAGTCTACACGCTGCCTCCGAAAGATTCCTAATTGACGAGTAAGTTACACATGTACTTACAAGTTCAACAGTGTGCAGCGATATTAGTACAGGAAGCAGTCATAATACAGGTGTGGAATCCATTATCCAGAAAACCACTATCCAGAGAGCTCCGAATTATTGGAAGGCCATAGACTCCATTGTATCCAAGTTATCTATTTCCTTTTTACTGTAATGATAAAAATGCCTTGTACATAATCCAAACTAAGATATTATTAATCCTTATTGGAAGCAAAACCAGCCTATTGGGTTTATTTAATGTTTACATGATTTTCTTGTAGGAAGATTAAAATTATTTAAATAGCCCCAGAGCCCAAGCACTCTGGATAACAGGATATGTATATGTGTATATATACTGTATATAGTGAATAAAGTACCCCCTCTTGTAAATTATAAGGATATTATACGTTTATAAAGGCCATCGAACTCCGAGGTAACTTCTAATATAATAATAATAATTTATAATAATTTATTATAATACAGAAGGTTTAGTGTGTCATGTGACAAAAATGACATCACTACTTACCATTTATAACTGATGACATCACTATTCTCTGTCTATAATAATTTACAAGATATTCATGGCTTTTGTGTAATATATATATATATATATATATATATATATATATATATATATATATATATATATATATATATATATATATATATATATATATATATATATATATAAATATGCTCTTTTACCATTTGAGCTGAAAACAAATGGCTGAAGCTCAAATTTCTATTCCTCCGTCAGTAGCAAATGTAAATAACAAATAGTTGTTATTTTCTGATTTTGTTTGAATGCCACATGCGGGGAGAACAATTGCAATAGGGAAGAAAGAGGAATGGACGTGTGCCAGTTAATCAGAGATTTGCCAGATGGTTACACAATAGCATCACACATGTTTACTGGTCCCACTTTTGCTTACTGAGAGAGATATATTTTAATTGGCCTCTTATGGGTAAAAAGCAACATTTTTTTATAAATGCTGCTGGGACGACAGATTAATTGTATGGCAAAATATGTCGACCGCATTCACAGCAGATTATCGAGACGCAAATGCAAAAATGTGTTTTTCAAACAGTTCTAAACAAATGACACGATTCCCGCAGTTCAGAGAATGAATCAGACGTGACTCCCGCCAATTACCAACAATCATTTACAAATCGACAATGTTCCGAGAGAATTCACGATATGAGGGATTCGCTAACGGGGAAGGCGATGGCTGAAATACACATACCTGATCATCTCCTTTATTGAGTAGAAAATATTTAAGACTAGATGATAAATGACAAACAGCGCATGGTAATAGAGCGAGACTGTTGCTGCATTATATGCACATCCCTATTATTTCCATAAATACCATAAATCAGGCTATAAGAAATAGGCTACACAAACAGACATGACACTTCTATTTATGAAAAATAATTGTAAGATCGTCCTTTTGGGACACAAGCTTTGCTCACTATCTCCTCTACTCCCAGGAAATATTTTACTTGTTGGTCATAGTCAGGTCTATCTTTGTGTTTGTTTTATTTATATATTTATTTATCCACAGTGGTGTAACTATAGAGGAAGCAGACCCTGCGGTTGTGGGGGGTGGGGATTGCAGGGTCTGATTCCTCTAAAGTTATGTAAAACCCCCTCACCTGACACTTTCTTCCCATGGGCTAGAGAAGGATGATGCAGGCAGCCTAGAGGCAGCACGGGGTGGGTAGGGGGCAGGATGTGGGTGGGGACAGGGCAGGGAGTGGGCAGGATGTGGGTGGGGACAGGGCAGGGAGTGGGCAGGATGTGGGTGGGCACAAGGTGGAGAGTGGGCTTGCAGTGCACTGGTTGTCCTGCCAAAAAAATCTTCAGAGGGGCCCAGCACACTGCAAGACCCAACCACCTGCCTGCACACTCTTGCTACACCACTGTTAATCTCATACAAGTTCATACAAATGTTCTTTTTGGGGGCACATAACTTCATTGCTTTTCATTTAGGGCACTTGTGTGTATTGGCGCTATTCATTAAAGGTCTATGTCAATACATATGGTACTTCTTGGTTTCAGGGGATCCTCTCCAGTTTCTTCACACCAAGGGGCCGATTCATCAAGCTCGAGTGAAGGATTCGAAGTAAAAAAACTTTGAATTTCGAAGTGTTTTTTGGGCTACTTCGACCATCGAATGGGCTACTTCGACCTTCGACTATGACTTCGAATCGAAGGATTCGAACTAAAAATCGTTCGACTATTCGACCATTCGATAGTCGAAGTACTGTCTCTTTAAAAAAAACTTCGACCCCCTAGTTCGGCAGATAAAAGCTACCGAACTCAATGTTAGCCTATGGGGAAGGTCCCCATAGGCTTGCCTAAATTTTTTTGATCGAAGGATATTCCTTAGATCGTTGGATTAAAATCCTTCATATCGTTCGATTCGAAGGATTTAATCGTTCGATCGAAGGAATAATCCTTTGATCGTTCGATCGAAGGAATAATCCTTCGATCGTTCGATCGTAGCATTTGCGCTAAATCCTTCGACTTCGATATTCGAAGTCGAAGGATTTCAATTCCTAGTCGAATATCGAGGGTTAATTAACCCTCGATATTCGACCCTTGATGAATCGGCCCCCAAATATAGTTCTCTCCTGCCCTGAAGCTTTCATTTGTACTTCTGGCACGACACAGTAATTCCAGGGTTCCCACTGTGGGCTGCGTCAATAGGAACAGAGATTCGATATGAACAGCAGCACCACAATGTCTTGTTATAATAAAAATGCCTTTATTGCACACTTATAGGGCATTACCGCAACGTTTCAGGCCTCACTTGGACTTTTTTCAAGCTTAGCTCTTTTTCAAGTGAGGCCTGAAACATTGCCCTATAAGTCTGCAATAAAGGCATTTTTATTATAACAAGACATTGTGGTGCTGTTCATATCGAATCTCTGTTGTATTTGCTGGTGGGAAGTGGCCACTGGAGAACCTGCACCCATACAAAGTAAGAAGATTTAACAAAGTTGTGCTGACTAATTTGCCTAATGCATCAATAAGAAAAGCAGACTTGAGCCTGTAGAACATCATATAAATGCTGGAGAAAATGCAGGCCTAGCTCAATTTAGACCACAACTTGAGTCCAATTTGTCAAAACACAATCAGGGCAATGGCTGTGCACAGCTACAGCTAAGATGGAATTATGGGAAAACAACAATGCAGTGTTGGTTAAAATGTAAAGAATTGTCTCTGAAATTGCACTTTGCACACAGCACTTACAGTCATTAACTGCCCTTTTTGTTTTCACTGATGTAGTTATTGGCCCACCTTAAAGGGATACTGTCATGGGAAATAAAAAATGTTTTTCTTCATAACGCATCAGTTAATAGGGCTGCTCCAGCAGACTTTTGCACTGAAATCCATTTCTGAAAAGAGCACACAAATTGTTTTATATTTAATTTTGAAATCTGACATGGGGCTAGACATATTGTCAGTTTCCAAGCTGCCACCAGTCATGTGACTTGTGGCTAAACGTCAATCACTCTTTATTGCTGTACTGCAAGTTGGAGAGATACTACCCCCCTTCAGCAGCCTAACAACAGAACAATGGGAAGGTAACCAGATAGCAACTCCCTAACACAAGATAACAGCTGCCTGATAGATCAAAGAACAGCACTCAATCGTAAAATCCAGGTCCCACACAGGAGACACATTCAGTTACATTGAGTAGGAGAAACAACAGCCTGCCAGAAAGCAGTTCGATCCTAAAGTGCTGGCTCTTTCTGAAAGCACATGACCAGCCAAGATGACCTGAGATGGTGCCTACACACTAACATTACAAATTTTAAAAAAATACACTTGGTGGTTCAGGAATGACATTTTATATTGTAGAGTGAATTATTTTCAGTGTAAACAGTGTAATTTAGAAATAAAAACGACATCATAAAAAGCATGACAGAATCCCTTTAAAGTTCTCAAGTGCTCCTCACTTGAACCTGAACTCTGCTCAGCAGAACAGTGAACAGGGGCATCTTGTCTAAACCTTCCTATGTATTGGTGTTGAGAAGGCACATACAGTAACTAGCCCCATATCATTTGACCCAAAGTGCCCATGCAGCCACCTTGGTTATTTATGTCTCTACCTCCTGCAGGTGAAATGACTCAATAATTCAGTATTTTTAAGTAACGAGTCTTAGGTATAATTGTCCAGTGACCCATAGCAATCAATGAGTTTACATTTCTAGTGCAGTTAGAACAATGCACACAAGCATTTAATTGTTTTTTTATTGCCTAAACTTTCCTGATATAACAATATAATTCCCAGAGTGTTTATAAAGTTCAACTAAATGTTTGGACTCCAACCCCAATCAATAGAGGGAACTTTATACATTTTATTAATTTATTTTAATCAACATATTGCACTGATAAGGTTATCTGCAATGACTTGGTTTTCCAATCCTATTCAACAGAAACAGAGTTCACTATGGTGCACAGCAATCATGAACTAACCTCCCCTTGCCCCTTTAGCTCAGTTCACAATTATATAGTGAATAAAGTACCCCCTTTTGTAAAATATAAGGATATTATAAGTCACGAGGAGTTCCATCACCATTTTATACACGTCATGGAACTCTGAGGGTACTTCTAATATCCTCATGTTTTCCAACAAGGAGTATTTTATTTATTATAATACACAAGTTTTAGTGAGTCATGTGACACAAATGACATCACTACTCACCATTTATAACTGATGACATCACTAGTCACCATTTATAAGGATATCATGTACAAGATATTCATGACTTTTTTTTTTTTTTTGCAATTAAACTTTTATTAATTTTTCAAATAAGTAGAGAAAAGAAAAAAAAAGGGGGGTACAGAAAAGAAAAAAGGGGGGGGAAGTACATACAATTCAGAATTACAATCTGCAATGCAAAATGTAGGTCAAAATATTTTCATACATGAAGGCAGCAAAAGGGTGGACAAGGTTAGGGGTAAGACAAGATATTCATGACTTTTGTGTATTATAAAAGGACTTCTTCATACGGCAAAGACTTTAGCAGAGTTTGAAACAAAACATGAAATGCCACGGGGAATAGTTCAGTGTAATTCGTACCAAGCGCTGTCAATAAAAGTGAGAAGATTTTAGGAGCTTAAGCAGAGGATTTGTGAATCACAGGCTTCTATAAGACAGCTTGATTTTAGGTGCTCAGTTATCATCCAGGTATTGCAAAATGCAATTATTCTGTAATTCAGCCGGGAACAATCTGTGTCGATCAGCGCCTGTTTATTACGTGTCAGGATAGATAAATGCACATTACCACAATTGTATAAAAATAAAGAGAAAAACATTTTCTATTTTAGGACACATTCACTGGAGCGCGACACGTGGTCCAGTTTTTCATTCTCTGCTGGTTTCTGAACACTGGAATTCTGAATGCAACAGCTGGACAACCCAGGTTGGACGTATCTAACTGACAGCAAAATGAAGCAGCGGCTACAGATGACATGGGTCATTTATTATACCCTGGGCACAAGTGTTAAGAGGCACACAAGTATGCCCTTTAGGGTGGTGAGATTAATCAACCATCGTCCTAGGGCGACTAATCTTCCTGAATAGCTTTCCCGCCGGCTAGAATGTAAATCGCCAGCGTGATGGCACTCAGAGCTCTTAGTTTTCAGAAGTCGCCCGTAATTTTCTTGTGAGGCAACTTCGGGCGACTTCAGAAAATGAATTTACATTCTAGCTGGCGGGAAGGCTTTTCGGGAAGATTAGTCGCTGGAAGAAGAGGAGATTTGTTGCTGGGGACTAATCTCCCCGGAATCTTAGCATGTGCCACCACCCTTAATATTCATACAAAAAGCATCTGTGTATGAGGTCTGCCTGCACCCTTCACCTGATGCTGAATACACACCTCAGTTATTATGTGCACGTCAGCCGGCCTTATACCACGTGCACTATGTGTTACCCAGGGTGGTGTGTAGCTTGACATACAGCTAAACTCCTTCCTTCATTAATCTGCTGAGACAGATTGTCGAGCTTCAGTTTTATTAACCAAGGGGAAGGTATGAAACTGGGGAGACATTAAACACTGTGTAAAATAGGTTTAACAAAAACCCGTACAAAGACAAAGGGATGAGAGGCCATACCTCCCAACATTTGGAAAATGTAAAGAGGGACAAGCCTCACGCCATACACATATCACTTCCTTTATACCAAAAATGAGAGCTCTACTCTCCCATAAGGCATCATGGTGCAGGCCCGGACTGGTAACCTGTCCGTTCGGGCAAATGCCCGAGGGGCCGCATCTATATTGTGTTCATGTGGGCCGCTCCTGATCATAAGAAACTCATGCCACTGGGGGCCCCGCACCCGACTGCAGCGCTGCCCTGCAATAATAATCCTCCACCTACTTGCTCGAAGCAGTGTCCCCCTCTTTAATTTTTCACATGGAACAGTCCATTCTCATATATACGTGCTTGTGCTGCGCACACGTGCGCAGGATTTGACCCGTGATGATGCGACGCAGGCCCCATGCGTTACCAGTACCAGCCTCCCCCAGGCGCGCTCAGTCAGGAAGGACCGGTCAAAGAAAGTGTACCGCACCATCAGGCACCAGCTGCTCGCCGGTCGAACTGCCACTGTCTCATACTAGCCTGGCTGGCTGCAGCATCCACCACCATGTCTTTGGATAGGCTATTCGGCATTCGGTCGACTCCTCTTTTTCTCCAGTCAGCACCTGCTGCACCCAAGCCTCCTTCCAGCTCTGGGCCTCCATAATATCTTCCAGTAGTAAGTTAGGGTCAAAGACTCAGTCAGAGACTCCTCTCCTTACCTCACCCCCTGTAACATGACTTTCTACTGCTGTAATATCCATGAATCATTCATAATTTATGGATAATATACAGCATAGCATGTTAATTGTCTGATGATATTTTCTGGTCTGGTACTTCCCTCACACCTCCACCTGTTATTGCACAATAATTAGTTACAGTTTTTATTTTATAAAATTTTTTGTTTTATGCCTTATTTTTTTATTCTGGCTATTTGTTGTCTTGCCTATGCCTTATATTGTTCTATTCTGCTCCTCTCCTATTCATATTCCAGACTCTTATTCAAAACAGTGTCTGGTTGCTAGGGTAATGTGGACCATAGCAACCAGATTGCTAAAACTGCAAATGGAGAACTGCTGAATAAAAAGTCCATTGAGTGTTTACATGTGGGCTGCTTTGATTTGTTTGCCCGGGCTGCTTTTTACTCCCAGTCCGGCCCTGTCATGGTGGATACATGCAAATCACCCCCTTATGTCCCTTTGGCCAACTATGCATCCAGGTTTATAGCACAGATACAGTCTAATAGTTCAGAGCCATATATCCAAACTTGCAACCTGTTTTAATCTTGTTAGATCTTATCAGTGCAAGATATTGGAAAATGGCTTCTGAGTGGTAGGACTTTTGGAGTAGCGAAGCAGAGAACCTAACCTGGTTAGAGTGAGATGGGCTAAAAGGAGCCAAAACGGGGGAAGTTCAGGGCCGGAACTAGGGGTAGGCAGAGTAGGCACGTGCCTAGGGCGCAAAGCTGAGGGGGCGCCAGGCACGTACCTGCTCTGTCGCCTACCCAGTGTCCGGTCCTGTGTTTCCCTGACTGGCGTAGGTAATTTCTATTTTAAATGTGTTTGCGCGCATGCGCGGCGGCGCGTAGTTTCGCGCATGCGTGCCAGCGCGTAGTTTCGCGCATGCGCGCTGGCGCACACTAAGCCGGCGCCGTGCCGGCCAGGTTGCCTAGGGTGCCTGGCCGGGTTGGCCCGGCTCTGGGGAAGTTGGGTCCATTCTGGAGAACTAAGATGCTTAGTGCTCCGGTACGAAAGGATGCGAATGTGCGCAATCCTGTGGGAAGGAGGGGGTGCCGGAGAAATCTGCTTCTGATCTCACCCTAACCAGGTTAGGTTATCTTCTTTGACATTTCAGTAAGAAACCCAGGACTGCAGGCTGAGCTCTCAAAATCGAGACTGTCCCATAAAAAATAGGGACAGTTGGGAGGTATAATCACAGTATCCAAAACATTGATTGTTCCACACGAGTCATTTTGTGAACTGAAATTAAGGGGTTTCTTCACATTGTTTCCACCAACCAGCTTTTAAACTGTACCTCTGTTGGTAGAGACAATTTGTGTATAATAGCTTTCCTTTAATAGGAGGTAATGTACCCAAATCATTAGAAACCCTAGTATAAAAACAAAACAAACTAATATTTGGCTGTGTATAGATAAATAAACATGAAGGCCCTCAGTTAATAACAAAGACATCATTTTGCATCAACCAGATCAGATGATCTGAGAAACTCAAAACAGATGCTTCTTTAGTCTTGTTAAATGGACCCCTTCTAGTATGGGACAATGCTGATGATTTAATAGAGAGGATGAGTTCGTCAGAGGTTAATGACTTGTGTAATGCAAGATCTTAAGTGAGGGGTCCTTGTTTGACTTCCAATGTCAGCTTCTTGTGCTTGTAAAGAGATGGACTGTGGAGAGGGATAGACATTGGTGCTCTCATTTTCCCTACTACAATTATTGTGGTTTATTATAATTTTAGTTATGCAATGCTGTTTCCTTAAAGGATAACTAAACCCTAAAAACTAATATAGCTCAAAATGCCATATTTTATATACTGAACTTATTGCACCAGCCTAAAGTTTCAGCTTCTCGATAGCAGCAATGATCCAGGACTTCAAACTTGTCACAGGGGGTCACCATCTTGGAAAGTGTCTGTGACACTCACATGCTCAGTGGGCTCTGAGCAGCTGTTGAGAAGCTAAGCTTAGGGCTCGTCACTAATTATCCAGCAGAAAATGAGCTTCCCTGGCTGTAATATAAGCTGATGCTACAGGTTTGCTGATTATTAAATTCTGATGCTAATTGCACTGGTTTCTGTGCTGCCATGTAGTAATTATATGTATTAATTACTAATCAGCCTTATATTGTGACATTTCTATTCTATGTGTACTGTATATTGTGAGTGGGTCCCTAAGCTCAGTAAGTGACAGCAGCACAGAGCATGTGCAGTGAATCAGCAGAAAAGAAGACGGGGAGCTACTGGGGCATCTTTGGAGACACAGATCTTTACTGCTAAAGGACTGTGGTTGCCTTGGGCTGGTACAGAAGCACAAAACATAATGTACAACATTTCTAGCCTACTTCTTTAGTTAGGTTTTAGTTCTCCTTTGAATTCTCTGTGGTATTATCTGCCCATTGTTCATAATGTGATGAGTAATGATGAGCAACATTTTTCGCACATCCGTGAGTTTCAGCTAACACTTTACTGAAAGAGGTACTATCGCGAAAATATAAATTTAATATGAGTTTCATCATACTGGAATATGAAACTTTCTATATATAATCAATTAAAAATTCAGTACCATTTCTAAAATAATCAAGGTTGTATTCCCTATCCCTGTCTCAGCATCTGTTTCTCTTCATTCTCTTTTCATGCAGCAGTTGGGTGTCAGATATTCAATGACAGTTAGATCCAATATATCTTATAGGGGGCCTCCCTTTCATAGCAGATGAATTAGAACTCACTCAAATAACTGATTCCAGTACAATCAAAATCTAACAAAATTACTGCCTTTTGCACAAATCCTGCATGTAGAGAGACATGATGTCTGGTGATTTTAATTGAGTGAGCTCTAATACATCTTCCAGTCAAAAAATTCACAAAACAGCTAAAAAATTTGCGTAATGGCAAAAAATGCACTAAACACATTAAAGTCTGTGGGTGACGCAACTTTTTTGTAGCAAACTATATTAGAGTCTATGGGCAACTTCTTTTTTCACGGTGACTTATTTTTTTTCTCATCCCAATTGCATTAAAGTCAATGGGCAGTTGTTTCACATTTTTCTCACTCCCTTTGCATTAAAGTGAATGTGCATTTTTTTTCTTGTTGGGGAATTTTTTTTTCACGATAAAAATCAGCTGACCGAAAAAATGCTAATCCATGCATGGCGAAAAAAATGAGCTCATCACTAAATTCGAGTGGATAATTGATCTAAAGTGAGTGATATGGAGCCACTACTCCTCATCAGCTTATTACCAGCTGTTTGGCATAAATGAAACAATACAATAGTAGCCATAACCGTGTTTGACTCATACAATATCTGCCCATTTAGCCTGTTGGAGTCCTATACAGGTCGATCCATGTGTGGGCACCATTAGTTTCAATATAAACTGCCTATTCCGTACTCACAATGGCGGAACTACTACCGGGGGCAATTGCACCCAGGGCCTGAACCCCTTTGGGGCCCATCAGTGATTCATGCAAATCTGCTGCAAAGATTGTTTCTGGAGGGGCCTGCACCGTCTAGTTACCTTACTGAGTAACTGATAGATTAGGGGGCCCATTCACTAAGTTCGAGTGAAGGGATAGAATAAAAAATACTTTGAATTTCTAAGTATTTATTTGGCTACTTCGACCATCGAATGGGCTACTTCAACCTTCAACTGTGACTACGACTTCGAATCGAACGATTCGAACTAAAAATCGTTCGACTATTCGACCATTCGATAGTCGAAGTACTGTCTCTTTAAGAAAAAACTTCGACCCCCTAGTTCGCCACCTAAAAGCTACTGAAGTCCATGTTAGCCTATGGGGAAGGTCCCCATAGGCTTTCCAAGCTTTTTCTGATTGAAGGATAATCCTTCGATCGATGGATTAAAATCCTTCGAATCATTCGTCGCACGATTATTCCTTTGATCGCTCGATCGAACGAATTGCGCAAAATCCTTCGACTTCGATATTCGAAGGATTTTAATTCGTCAGTCGAATATCGAGGGTTAATTAACCCTCGATATTCGACCCTTACTACATCTGCCCCTAAATGTGGTAAACTGTACTGCATTAATTAGTTTCAAAAAGTTGTTTTCTTTCTACAGTAGCGCCCCAAAGCCATCATGAAAGATGCTCATCCAGCAATTAAAAAAAACAAACAAATCAACCCACCAAATTACATCTGTAAGAAAATGCGGCACAGTCAGCTCCTGAAAAATTATACCCGTAATAGTTTGCATAAATGTAATTACACTTATTGGAATGTTTAAGGTTTTTTTTTTTTTCCATCTCTATTTCAGTACAGTTCCATCTCGCTGCATGTATTTGTAATTATCTCGACATTACCCAGCGGACTATTGAACGTGTGCAGCAAAGAAAAAGAACAGGAGTTTTACAGCTGTCCTTGAGTGATCTGCCTGTATTACACTCCAGGTTATTTTTCATTAGGTGATCACAGCCAAAGAAGCGAACAAGTGCGGGTTTCTCAGAGGGCCCTTCCCTAGTGAAGCACATGATCGCGGCGCACTAATGAAACAATCCTTCCCTTCTTTTCTCTCTAATTAGTCACTGGGGATTTAAATACTCTTTAATGGAAAAAAAAAGGGCAGTGGAAAGAAATATATGATCAAATACTGAAACAGAAAGGTATAGGCCTATGCTTCATGCGTGGTTATTTTGTGCTGAAAAAAACCCCCAACCTTCCATTAAATTCAGCGTAAAGCTGTGATCTTGGGAAAAAATGTAATCTGCCCCTGTTGGTATGCAGACAAATTTTCAAGATCAATTTGTGACTCCCTAAAGTATAAAAAAAAAGACCTTTATATATTGCCTATCCTATAATAAGGAGGCTCTAAGACCTTCATTGAACATTTATAGCCCCGGCCTATTTAGGAGCTCCATAAACGTCTTTGTATAACATCATCATCTATTTAATATAAACTGGTCCTCAGATATGTGATGTCAAATACGTATTCCACAGCTTGGAAACATTCAACAGCACTGCGGGCAGATATCAAAGCCCCTCGTTAAGGCATTCAAGATTATTTTCCATTTAAAGAGGTGACCTCCTCTCCTACCCAGCTTGACATCACATGACATTGTATTTATTTGGATGGAAAATGTTGGAAGGACCTATTTGAATGGCGTGGCATGGTGAAGCCTCTGAGGCAAGTGTCTACATAAAGTTTGATTCATCTATAAGTACTTTTATATACTATTAAAAATGCCCCTCCGAGATATGTATATGTAATGCCCTCTACTAGTGATGGGTGAATTTATTCGCTAGGCGCGAATTTGCGGTGAATTCCAGCGATTATATTATATTGCGAAGCCGCCGCAAAAATTTGCCAGCATCAAAAAAAATGGATGCGGGCGTCCAAACAACGTGAATTGTTCGCCGTTTTGTGGATTTCGTGGGAAATTTGCGAATTTTTCGGCAAAGCAAAACGCCCCAAATTCGCCCAGCACTACCCTCTACAGGATTTGTATAGAAGTATCATGTTTTCTTGCAAGCACTTCTCCTGTGAAAGCAACCCCAACTTTCAATGTCTGATCTCATAACTGAACATTTTCTTCCCTTGGTTTTTTTTTGCCAATATAGTAAATATTACAGGCTTAGCAACATATAGGGGCCGATTCACTAAGGGTCGAATTTCGAAGTAAAAAATACTTCGAAATTCGACCCTCGAATTGAAATCCTTCGACTTCGAATATCGAAGTCGAAGGATTTAGCGCTAAACGTTCGTTCGATCGATCAAAGGATTTTTCGTTCGATCGATTCGAAGGATTTTAATCCAACGATCGAAGGAAAATCCTTCGATCAAAAAAAGGTTAGCAAGCCTATGGGGACCTTCCCCATAGGCTAACATTGACTTCGGTAGGTTTTATCTGCCGAAGTAGGGGGTCGAAGTTTTTTTTAAAGGGAAAGTACTTCGACTATCGAATGGTCGAATAGTCGAACGATTTTTACTTCGAATCATTCGATTTAGTTCGAATTCGAACGAATTTAACCAATTCGATGGTCGAAGTACCCAAAAAATACTTCGAAATTCGAATTTTTTTCATTCGAATCCTTCACTCGAAGTTAGTGAATCTGCCCCATAATGGTTTCATTTGCTATTGCCGAGGAGGGGGGAAGGCACAAATTACAAAAAACAGGAGCAAATTCTTGCCTGCAATTCACCTACTGGCTGGACTTCCAAGGAATTGTACCTTCTGGTCTGAACAGCATGGGAGTTCTTGTCAGATGTCCTTTGATTAGCAGATCTTATCCTACAATATGGATCCTGTTCGCTTGTTCTCTAAATATAATGTAGATGATATTAAAATCTGCTCTGGAAGACATGACATAACTGTTAAAAGGGGGACCCTATATGTATCTACAAGTCTTTCCAGTCCAGTCCTTAAAAGGGGGAGGGGGAGCAATCCTATGTTCATTTTAGGGATGCACCGAATCCACTATTTGGGATTCGGCCGAATACCCGAATCCTTTGTGAAAGATTTGGCCAAATACCGAACCGAATCCTAATTTGCATATGCAAATTAGGGGCAGGAAAGGGAAAAAAAGGAAAAAATCCTTCTTTTGTGACAAAAAGTCATGTGATTTCCCTACCCGCCCTTAATTTACATATACAAATTAGGATTCAGATACGGTTCGGCCAGGCACAGGTATTCGGCCGAATCCTGCTGAAAATGGCCGAATCCTGGCCGAAAACCGAACAAAATCCTGGATTCTTTGCATCCCTAGTTCATTTTACATACAAAGTAAATGCTGCTCAAGTTTGTAACAGCAGGGCTCATTTACGACCAGTTGTGGTCACACAAAAATTTACACAATTGTTGCACCTTTTCCTGCAATTCATTAAAGATAATTGCACCTAAATTTGTGGGAGTTTGGTTAAAAGGGAAGTTCTGACAATGTAGGGAGGCTGGGGATGCTATGGTCTCAATGCCAAGCCCCATACAGGAGTTAAGTCAGCTGATATGTGTATAAGGGAACACAGCTGTTTATCTAACAAAGGAAGGAAGGACAACAATAACAAATATATTAGAAAGGAAATTAGAATTGTAACAAAGAAATGCAGGCCCAGGGGCCAGATTACGTCCCTAGGTATTAAAGTCTTTAATAAGTAAAGGAAGCAAAAAAAAAAAGGCAAATCAATAAGTGACAGGTCGTAACACTGCAGCCAAGCGTCATCATTCCTTGTGCGCTCCTGAGAACAAATGGTGATGGGAAATCTTTTGGAAGTAAATCAAATTGGTTCTTAATCTCTGAATCCCATAACATGTGAATAGAGTCTGGTTTTAGGCAGACCACAATCACTTGTTTTGTGACAACATTACAGCAGTAGAGAGAATCAATTTAAATTGGTCGGCTAAGAGAAAAGATGAATAAAATGTGTTTCCTGAGAATTGACAGCTCTGGCATCAAATGTTTGAGTTTTTTTTTTTTTTTAACCGCAAGGCACATTTTTGTGATGGAAGCGACACAGGGAAAATTATTAAAAAAATAAAGGCATAAGACTTTTATTCATGTCTTTCATATGAGCCCTGCCAAGATTCTGATGAGACCAGGGATGTGTGTGTTACTCTTAATTTGCATTTAAGGTAAGGATTTTCCACCTTCTCCTCGGCTTCCTATTCACATTTTGTTTGATACAGGTAGAGAAATTTGCACTTTTTTTAAGCCATTGAGATTTACAGGGGCAAATTTACTTATGGTCGAATATCGAGGGTTAATTAACCCTCGATATTCGACTGCCGAATGGAAAGCCTTCGAATATCGAAGTCGAAGGATTTACCGCAATTCGTTCAATCGAACGATCGAAGGAAAAATCGTTCGAACGATTAAATCCTTCGAAGGATTTTAATCCATAGATCGAACGATTTTTCAGATAGCAAAGCCTATGGGGACCTTCCCCATAGGCTAACATTGACCTCGGTAGGTTTAGGCGGCCAACTAGGGGGTCGAAGTTTTTTTTTAAAGAGACAGTACTTAGACTATCGAATGGTCGAATAGTCTAATGATTTTTAGTTCGAATCGTTCGAGTCGAAGTCAAAGTTGAAGGTCGAAGTAGCCCATTCGATGGTTGAAGAAGCCAAAAAAAACATTCAAAGTTTTTTTTATTCTATTCCTTCACTCGAGCTAAGTAAATGGGCCCCTAAGAGGCCTATTTATCAGCATTCTCATTTTGGTGGTTTTGAGGTTTTTGAAAACATGAATAAACAATTTTTTTCAAAAACCACAAATGCCATGACATTTATGAAAAGATCCCAATATAAAAAGCTTGAACAAAAAAAAGGCCAAAAGGTATATAATAACACAAAAACCTCAAAAAACCTTAGTTTCTTGGACAATTACTAGCAAAAAGAAAAGTGAAAACTAAAAATCTGTATTGATTAAAAATGGTCAAACAGGATTAGCACAGTTCCCATTGACTTTTACTTACCGAATTTGTGTATTAGAGTTTTTAAACTTAATAGATCTCAATTTTTAATTTAGAGTGGAAAAAAACACAAATATATAGAGATCTGTGAAAAAAAGACATTCATATGTTAGTAAATAGGCCCCCTACAGGTTTTTTTCTGATTTTTTTTGCTAGAAATTCTCTAAAAAAACCTCTTTTTTTGGGGGTTTTAGAGGCTTTTGTATTTTTATTTGGACCGTTAAGCTTTTTTTTATCCATTCATACTTTTTATATTCCGATCATTTAATAGATTACATGGCATTTGCATTTTTTTTTTGTTAAAATTAGTTTTTTCGTGGCTTCAAAAACCTCGAAAACCGCTTTTATAAAAATTTTTCTTTCTTGCGACCTTCCACTTCTCCCCACCTCTATGGGTCATTTTTAAGACAATTTAACCACTTTATAATGAGTCTTTAGACCCATTCAGATTTCTGTTTTGGCTTCTTGGAATTAAAAAAAAAACGATTCTTTTGGGAATCATTCAGTGTCTATCATCCATATTAGATATATGGAGACCATCTTACACTTGTCACTTGCAATCAGTCCTGTCAAAGGCCATAGACATAGCAGTGAAATATAAGTCAGCCCAGCAAGACAGAACCTGCAGGGACAGAGTTAGAAGGGAGTGTCCCCCTGTCAAGGCATATAAGTATAAATATACATATATATCCTATGGTAGAGGTTTTCTGCCTTTTTTGGTTACTTTGATTATCTTTTATACTTTGATTAGGGCCCCTGAGTAGCTCATAAGTCTTTGCCTAAAAATTCACCCATTAACTTTGAATATGGGCTTTTAGGAACAAATAAAAAAGGCCGAATTTTAGCCCAATTGTCCTTTAGACCACGTCCCACAAGTCACAGCTCTGGGCTCAACTATGTGGTCCAGTCCCACAGTTTCCTGGGACATTTTCTTGCAGGGCCTTTGCACCTTAAGACAATTGCATTAAAAGTAGTGATGGGCGAATTTATTCGCAAGGCGCGAATTTGCGCGATTCGCCGCCAGCGAATAAACTCACGAAACGCCTGCGAAAATTCACGGCAAAAATCCGCCGGCGTCAACATTTTTTTTCGAAAGAACGGGCGCCGGCGTCAAAAACGGGCGCCGGCGTAAAAAAAACGGGCGCCGGCGTCAAAAAGAGACGCCGGCGCAGTATGCTCAAATTTTTCACCGTTTCGCGAATTTCGAGAATATTTCGGCGAAACGTCACAAATTCGCCCATCACTAATTAAAAGACATACCGAGTCATTCTTACTGTGGTGTGCAAAGGCTTATTTGCCCAGAAACATGTTGTGTCTGTTCGTCTGAAATAAACCATTGCATGTCAGAACCATTCAGCATTGGGGTGCGCACATTTTGTCGCTGGCACGCTATAGTTGTTGACTCCCTGGCTCTCCAGCCACTCATCCACTGGTTCCAGTCCTGTTTCCATTCTCAGTGATTGTCTACCCTGTGGGAGGTGTAGGAGAGGATGTATCTCCACCAAATTCCTCCAAGATAAGCTACCTTACCCCAAGGTATGTGATATTATTGAAGACACAAGTGCCACTTTTTACGCCCAATAATTTCCCATAATTGTTCCCACTAGTGATGGGCGAAAAATTCGCGAAACGGCGTTTTTGCCGCAAATTTTCGCGGGCGTTTCGCGAATTTATTTGCTCGCGGCGAAACGCACGAATTGCCGCGAATTCGCGCCTGGCGAATAAATTCGCCCATCACTAGTTCCCACAATGGCATTGCAGTCACCAGGGGGGTGCTGCATCTGAAGCAATTGCGGCCACTGTACCAAAATTGTTTTGATTGACTTAATGGCAATTGGATGGAATTGTGGTGAATATTTTCTAAATCTGGATGGAGTAATTTCTATTGTTGACAGTGAGACTGATATGTCCTATTGTGTTGGCACAACTGCAGTTAGGTGATTGTCAGTGTGGAACTCAGGAGCTACTGCCTTGTTTGGAGGTAGTGTTCCCTTTCTTACACAGGCAAAACTGCACAAAATTTGGAAGAGGAGTCGGGAAGGCCAAGTGGTGCTGAGTGGAACTATATGGAAGTGCAAAAGCACATGTTGACACATGTACCTTTAATAATTGGGATATTTTGTGCAACTGACTGTGGCCAATCGCTCACATATGCCATGCACGTTGTTTATGGTTTTAGGAATGAAAATGATTGTAGAGTGAAAAATGGATTTATGGTTGTATGATCACTGAAATAATTGGTTTCTATTAAAAAAAACAGGAACAAAAATTGCCCAGGTACCCGAAATTCTAAACTAAAGGAGTTAGAGAAAGCGGACAAGCTTGTAGACAACTGTCACATTCTCCAATGTCTCTTAGAACTTACAGTAACACTTCTCACATTTTATTCCCAGTAATAAGGCTCATGTTGAACATAAGGCTTTTATCTAAGGTAAAACAGACAGCTCGTTTAAAGTGTTCTCCGAACAGCGACATGAAACATCGGCAGACGCAGAAGATAGATGGTTTTACTGAAGATAATATGCTTGAATATGCCGTTAACTCTGTTCATTGTTCTCACGGTTTTATTGATCAAACCCTCTGGTAAAAACTTCCAAATAAGCTCCAAATGTTTGTTAAAATCAGATAAAGAACTATTCTCTGGAGATGCGACAGATATTTATTGACCACGAGCTTTCATTATTATAACTGCAAAAAAAAAAGCAACGAAACTCCAATTTTTGTCTAGACGAAATCTTGAAGCCTGTTCAGAGAATTTAGATTTGACACGTTCCCTGTGTTCAAAAAACATAAAAGTGCATTAATGAACCTCCATTTGTGATCCCAAACCTTGTATTTTAAATAGCACTTTCCTGGCTTTTCTTTCATACGGTGGTCAGTGGGAAGTCGTGTCGCCACAGAGTTAATTTGTTAGTTCAGGAAACTAAACAAAGACCGTGTCAGAGTTAATAAAGGTATTTCTGACATGCTTGGAGAATAGGGAAGACATTTACAGCCAGCTGGATATCCCCTTAATTATTCCTGGTTGCCCTACAGCAGAATTTTGCCATTGTCTTGTGAGACTAAGATGCAGAATGCTTTTTATAAAAAACATAAAGAAGAAAATGAAAGCCACTAAAGTCGAGGGAGTTGTACAGCCATGAGTCTTTCTGTGTTCTGATTCTTGTCTGGGCACTGGGAGAAGGAAATGAAAGTCAGACAATAGGGACAATTAGCTAATGGGAACACTGTTAGTGCTCAACACCTGGCCACAATGAGAAAAGGAACAAAGTCATTATGTGAAATGAACAAAATACAAATATATTATTAAAATGATTCTACATTGCCACAATCCCTCCAGCAATCTACAGTCATTCTTTAAGTTACAGTTCTTGTATAGTTTTTAAGTCTATTTGTAGGCTATACTTCTTGTAGGCTTTAGTGCTTGCAGAGCTTTTGTAGTCTACAACTCTTGTATACTACTACAGAAAGCTACAGTTGTTGTATGCTTCTTGTAGGCTATAGTTTTTGTAAAGCTCTTGTAGGCTGCAGTTCTTGTGTCCTTCCTGTAGGCTATTGTTCTTTTACAGCTCTTTTAGGCTACAGTTCTTGTAAACTTCTTGTAGGCTATAGTTTTTATAAAGCTCTTGTAGGCTGGAGTTCTTGTGTCCTTCATGTAGGCGAGAGCTCTTGTAGGCTATAGTTCTTGTAGAGCTTTTGTAAGCTACAGTTGTTGTATACCTCTTGTAGGCTATGGTTTTTGTAGGTTGCAGTTCTTGTGTCCTTCATGTAGGCTAGAGCTCTTGTAGGCTATAGTTCTTGTAGAGCTTTTGTAAGCTACAGTTGTTGTATACTTCTTGTAGGCTATTGTTTTTGTAAAGCACTTGTAGGTTGCAGTTCTTGTGTCCTTCATGCTGGCTAGAGCTCTTGTAGGCTATAGTTCTCGAATAGCTCATGTAGGCTACAGTTGTTGTATACTTCCTGTTGGCCAGAGTTCTTGTAGGCTATAGTTTGTGTATAGTTCTTGTAGGCTATAGTTTGTGTATAGTTCTTGTAGGTTATGGTTCTTGTCTGCCACCATTCTTGTATACTTCCTGTAGGCTGGTGCTCTTGTAGGCTACAGTTTTTGAATAGTTCTTTTAGGTTATAGTTCTTGTATAATTCCTGTAGGCTAGAGCTCTTGTAGGCTACAGTTCTTGTATAATTCTTGTAGGCTATCGTTCTTATTGGCTACAGTTCTTGTATACTTCCTGTAGGCAAGAGCCACTGTAGGCTATAGTTCTTGTATACTTCCTGTACGCTAGCGCTACTGTAGGCTATAGTTCTTCTATAATCTTTGTAGCCTATGGTCAGGAGACACCAAGCAACAAGGTGGCTGCCTATGAAAAAATGGCAGGGGAAAATAGTCAGGACCACTGTATCAATAATAATAATAACAATAATAGTAATAACATTTTAATAATAGTTGCATTAATGTAAGAAGTTTTGGAGAGCTTCCACGCCCCCTTAGTATCAGATATCTGCCATGCAGCCCCTAATATCTAAGGAATGCATAGCTGACCCTGCATATTCATTACAGTTAACAAGTTCTTCATCAACAAACAGGAGCGAGTCATTTTTGGGTGTCAGTAGCACCCCCCCTTTGCATAATTTTGACAAGTCTCACCTCCCAGCAATTATAAACAGCAATAAACGAAGACTGCATTTTTGCAGCAACCACTTTCCTCTGTTAGAGGCATTAACAGACAAAGTTTATTAGAGATGACTTCATATAATATTCCAAGTGCTTATATTTAAACTTTCCTGCAGAGCATGTCAAAAAGAACCAATTCAAAATAATCAGTCACCTGAGCACTCTATTCCAGGATCTGAACTTTATAACATAAAAATATAATGGCAATTCACTTGAAAAAATAATGCTCTGCATCACACAGAGCCATTTTTTATAAATAGAAGATTGAGTGAAAAATTACATGTTGTCTTTTTTTAGAATGCTTCCTTGCAATTAAAGATTTTTTTTACATTTATTTTTACTGTAGGTGGGGGATACAAATAGTTATAAAAAGAAATGCTTGCACAAAAAGAAATACTGTAGATGGAGCTTAACAAACTGGTTAATACAGGTATTCACAAAAAATACATTGTAAAATATCTAATTAAATAAAAAAACAAACAAAAACAATGCAATCATTCAAGGTGAATATTCTATCACAGAGGAATTACGGAGGTTTTTTTTGGCTCGTGTAAGGTTTTATTAAAAGCTCAGAGTTACAATATAGATACAGAATATACAGTAGAAAAGAACCAGGAAGAAAACATTCCCAATTCATCAAACATCTGTGAATGATTTATAATGTTACCGAGGCTTTGAAATATCATTATGTCATTAGTGAAGAAATTAGGCATTAGAGTCAACATTCGTAAGGAGTAAATCTAGCCATTATTTCCCATTACCTATGAAGTTGCCTCTTTTAATGAGAGCCTGTTTCTCAGGGGGTTATTTATCAAAGTCCGATTTTTTTCTGGTTGGACTTTTAAAGGCAACAAACACAATTCTTTTGTAGAAAAAAAAACCTCGAATTTTTGTGTGAATGCAACTCTTAAATTTGGGGTTATTTTGGTCATTCAAATTCAAATGCATACATGGGGAGAATGGCCTAAGTTACACTCTTATATTTAGTTTGCCATTTACTCTGTTGTATTTTCAGTATACACCTTGGGGCCGATTTACTTACTTAGACTGAAGGATTCGAAGTAAAAAAACTTCGAATTTCGAAGTGTTTTTTGGGCTACTTCGACCATCGAACGGGCTACTACGACCTTCGAGTACGACTACGACTTTGAATCGAACTATTCAAACTAAAAATCGTTCGACCATTCGATAGTCGAAGTACTGTCTCTTTAAGAAAAAACTCCGACCCCCTAGTTCGCCATCTAAAAGCTACCGAACTCAATGTTAGCCTATGGGGAAGGTCCCCATAGGCTTTCCTAAGTTTTTTTGATCGAAGGATATTCCTTCGATCGTTGGATTAAAATCCTTCGAATCGTTCGATTCGAAGGACTTTATCGTTCGATCGCACTATTTGCGCTAAAATCCTTCGACTTCGATATTCGAAGTCGAAGGATTTTAATTCCCAGTGGAATATCGATGGTTAATTAACCCTCGATATTCGACCCTTTGTGAATCGGCCCCCTTGTGTCATTTTTGACATTTTGGGGGTTATTTATTAGTCCGAATAAGAAAAACTCAAGTTTTTTTTAACTAGAAAGCTTACATTTTTTGTGAAAAAATAAGATATAATTTTCCGAGATTTATTATACCCTAAGGCTGCTAAAAGTCAGAATCTGAAAATACTCCATCTCCAACCTGTCAAGGTCCTGTAAAAGTCAAAGGCAAAGGGCCCATTTCAAATTTGAAGATATCATGGTCTGTGCTGAGTTTCATCTAAAAATTTTAAGAATTTATGGGTTTTGAGCGATATCACAAACATTTTTGAGTGTTTCTAGCATAAAGCCTGTAAATTTCAGGGTTTTTTTTGCAAAAACTTGGGAGTTTGGTCTGACTTTTTATAAATAAAATAATGAGAAAATTAGGATTGTAGTAAATAACCCCCTTTGTTTTTACTTTTTCTCATCATTATAGGGGTTATTTATAAAAGTCCAATTTTTTATGATCGGATATTTAAAGGGGAAAATCACCATTTTTCGTGGGAAAAAAAAATAGAATTTATCGAGATTTATTAAACCCAGATTAAACGTCAGAATAAAAAAGGACTCCAACTAAGACCTGCTGAGTTCATGTAGAAGTCATTGGCAGATGTCCCGAAAATATCCTAATTTGCAATGTGTTTCCGAAAAAGTCTTGCTATTCGGGCATCAAATCCAAAAAAGTTGCAGTATTCGGACATCAAATCCAAAAAAGTAGCGGATTTTTATTTTTTTACAATCTTATCAAGACTTTTCCTGCACAATAATTTTTTGCTAAAATGTTATGATAAATAGGGGGGAAAGTCTGTGTGGAGTTCCAAAAATAATGAGATAAATTTTGATAAATAACCCCCTCAGTGTTACACACTTCTGTCACTGTTCTAAGCCAGCCTTGTTGGGGGTGTTGGGTTTTTCTAGTTGAGTGTTTAAAGCTTTGTCGCTTGGAATAGGGCTTTCATTACCAGAGGAATATAGAGGTTGGGGGTGAGGCTTTAATACCAAGGTCAAGTAAACACATGCTTGTGTTTGGCCAGATTTGGGTTTACCCGGCTTGGGATAAATGGACAATCGCTTTAGTCCATTTTTCTTTAAATCCCTGGGCAGTGTCATGTTTCATTTGTGGTGTAATGCCCCAAGAGGGACTTTATTTTTGTCTGGTATAGTGGGCTCTACGGATGTAGATGTATGGTCTGTTTATTGACCCAAAAACACATTGCACATTGTAGGGGTATATTGAGTATAGAATGAGTGGCCTGATGCATTCTCTGTTGACTAGCAGCAACATTGCCCTTATTAAATTCACCTTAAGGTTTGTTGTGGTTGTCTGTAGACAATATCTAAAGCTGGCCATACATAAGCAGATCTGGGTCAAATGGGACTTATGAAATCCTTGGTATGGGGCCAACAATCAGATCATTTAGAAGGGCCTACAGGCCCATGAGATGAGGACTACATCAACACTCTGATGTCCTTGTCGTATGGGAAAAATCAGACCTTCCCAATTGATATTGGGCTGATTTCAGCCAGATAACAGGCAGGCAGGTCTGCTTCATACATGGACCAATATGCTGATTGTTGAGTCAAGGTAACAAAATTCTGAATGAATTTACTGCAATTTGAAATCTATTACTTTAGACAAATTGGCAGGATAATCATTGGGGACTAGAAAAAAAGGCGAGAGTTATAAATGTGGTTTCAGAGACAACAACTGGAAAGGCTCATAGAATTTCAGCTCACCAAAACATTGATTTAATTCAGCATGTTTTTCAAAATGGGAAATCATTAATCAGACTGCGTGATCATTATGGGGTACTGTACATTTTAGGCACCTAATTACAAAAGAACTGGTAGAAGAAAAGAAGAAGGTCATCCAAATTAAGGAATATCACAAATCTTTAAGGTCAGATGCTATTGCAGATAATGTTTCTAAAACTGACCAAGGAAGAATTTGGGATTTTCTTACGTTACTTCTTTTTTTTTAAAACTTTAACTAACTGCTGAATTTTTCTGTTCTCTTTATGGAAATTCATCAAAGTTTGTTATATCTGGGTTGATTATAATTATTATATTATTATATGATATTATTATATGATGAGATCTCTTCTATATTAAATATGTCACTTGGGAAATAATCTTACACACATGCAATGCTCCCTCTTTTTACCCCCCTGTATAGCAACCTATACTTACTGCCCATTCAACTCTTTTTACAAAAAAACATCGCTATAAGTGATGGGTGCATTTTTTTTCACCAGGCATAGATTTGTGAAAAAATTCCGCATTTTGCCATCTGGGAATTTTTTCGTGAAACTGCGGCAAAAATTTGCAGCTAAAAAATTTGCTGCGACAAAAAAGTCAGCAAGACAAAAATGTCGCAGGGACAAAAGTGACACCATAAGAGAAAACACCCAATAGGGGGAATGTAATAAAACATTCGCACCAATAAAATTCGCACCAATGAGAATAAAAATCCACATCTCGCTATGTAATATTGTCCCTTAAACTGTTATTGCATTTCGAATTTTAATTGCACATTGCGAATTTTAATTGCGTATTGCGAATTTTAATTGCGTATTGCGAATTTTAATTGCGCACTCTTAAGAAGTGCTTGAAGGTGTCGTAATCTTTTGGAGCAAACATAACGACTTTTTCAGTTTTATTACATTTACTGAGCATTGCACAAACTATGAAATTTGCAAACGATCTTCCACTGTCAGAAGTGGTTGCTAAACAGTTTCCGAGTTCTCAAAAGCTATATTAAATTTGTGCAAAGCTTAATTTGTTAGCGCAAAGGCATAAATTTTCGCATTACGAATAGTTTTTCCATTACCGACTATTATATAATTGACCGATTGACTTTAATGCATTTGGACAAAAAGTTGCAGAGACAAATAAGTCGCCACGAGAAAAATGGGCATTGACTGTAATGCATTTGGCCAAAAGTCACAGAGACAAAGTCGCCACAAGAAAAACGCCCATTGACTTTAACGGTGGTGGCAGACGGGGAGATTAGTCGTCCAGTGACAAATCTTCGCTATTGCGGGGGGCGACTGATCTTCCCAAAATGGCTTCCTTGTGAGGCAACTTCGGACGACTTCAGAAATCCAAATTGATTCGTAAGCCATCACGCCGGCGATTCATATTCTTGCTGGCGGGACAGCAGTTGCCCGCAGTATAGATTATATAGGCTTGGCGATTAATCTCCCCATCTGGCACCACCCTGATGCATTTGGAGTAAGGAAACAAAAGTTGTGTGTTTAAAAAATTGTTGCATGTAAAAAACATTTTTTTCCTATAGTGATAAGCAAATTTTTTACCATTTTGCTAATTTTTTTCACAGTTTCGGAAACTTTTCGGCAAAGCGTAATGTGAAAAATTAGCAAAACGCACAACAATTTTTTTAGCTCCAAATGCATTCAATTTTTTTCTTAAGGCGACTTTTTTGTCCAAATGCATTAAAGTCTATGGGCGTATTTTTTTGTCGTGGAGTTTGTTTTTGTTTCATTACTTTTTTGTCGCAGCAAAGTTTTATTACATTTACTGAGCTTTGCGCAAACTATGAAATTTGCAAACGGTCTTCCACTGTCAGAAGTGTCTTGTCTCTTTTCTTATAATGAACTTTTTAGCTCCATTTCACCTCCCTTGTTCTTTAGATAAGATCATCAGATCACTAGAAATGTCAGGGACACTCAAGTGGCGGCTTGCACTGATCGAACATATTCATTTAAATGCAATCAATGCAGCCCATGGATTTTCTAGAAGTGTCCCCTTCTTTTTCCATTCTTATTAACAGAGCAATTGTAGGGGGTGGGGTGAAAGCACAGTTAATTTAGTAAAGTTAAATTCACCATTTATACTTTCCTGTACCCTCTTTTTATATGTATCCTGAAACACAGACAGCAATGAGGGTAATTGAGGGGCTTGTTTGTATCATATATATCATACATCATATATTAGAGTAACTGTAATGCAAAATCATAATCCATTACTAGTGATGGGCGAATTTGGGCCGTTTCGCTTTGCCGAAAAATTAGCGAATTTCCAGTGAAATTCACAAAATGGCAAAAAATTCACAAAACGGCGCCGGCGTCTTGTTTTTAACACCGGCATCCGTTTTTGATGCCGGGTCAGGTCTTTTGGACGCCAGCGCACATTCGCCAGCGTAAATTTTTTTTTTTTGACGCCGGCAAATTTTCACTGGCAAATTTTCGTGAATTTATTAGTCGGCGGCGAATCGCAGGAATTCGCCGCGAATTCGCGCCTGCGGAATAAATTCGCCCATCACTATCCATTACTAATTTATATATAAAAAGAATAAATAGAGTATCTTGGGTCACAAATCAGCATACTGCAACTGATAAATGTTGCACTCTATAATCCTCCCCCATATTTACATTATGGTGCTAATTGCTGCCTACAAAACTGACAGCATATGGAACAATAGAAGGTAAGTACTGTGCTAGGTCCCCAATGTGCACAAGTTTGTACTTGCCAAAATGCCATACATCAAGCACTTGTGCCCAGGGGCAGCAAAAAATGCAGCTTCTGGCAACTTAAAGAGCCAAATTCCTGTTTTTTAACCTGGAAATGTGGCTCTTCTAGCACAGGGAGCACAATTGGGCTTCTATGTGCATGGTGGAGGGAGGGAATTTTTCAAGATTTATTATACCCGAGGATGCAAAAAGTCAGAATCCAAAGATCTGCCATCTCAGACCTGCTGAGGTTGTATATAAGTCAATGTGAGAGGTCCCTATCCTGTTTGGACATTTCTGTGGTCTGTGCTGGAATTAGCCCGAAAATCTGACAATTTCTGCTTTTCGGGCAAAAATCAGAAAAAGTCTGTCTTTTTGGGGGAAAGGCTGAAAAAATTGTACGATTTGGGAAAACCTTCAAAAAAATCGTAGGACTCGGGGGTTTCCCTCGATTTTATCGCTTTTTCTCCAGATCCGATTAAATCATGCTTTTTTAATAATAAATACGATCAAATGCTTGAATCGAATTCAGATCGAGTTTTTTCAACAAAAAAAAAAAAGATTTTCAAAGTCTACCAAATGACTCCAATGACTGGCGAATTTTGAATTTTTTTAAACTTGAATCGAATTTGGACTATTCCTTAGTCGAATTACACTAAAATAAACTCGAAATTCGAATTTAAAAATTCAAATTTTCAACCCGACCCTTGATAAATTTGCCCCTTCAACAGTGTCTTTTTAGCTCCCTTTGAATCATTCTATGGGGCTTATTTATTACACGGGTAGGAAGTATCGAATGAATTCTGCGATTATTAGTGATGGGCGAATTTGCGCCTGAAATTCGCAAAATGGAGTCTAGTTTTTGACATTCTTTTTTTTGACGCCGGTGAATTTTTGCGGGCGTTTTGCGAATTTATTCGCTGGCGGCGAATCGCGCAAATCCGCCCATCACTAGCGATTATCACATAATCTGCACTGAAAGGAAAATTGATGGAACCAATCTGGGTAATGTTTGTTCACCATGTCCCTCATCTCTTGCAGGTTAAACGACTACATTTCCAGCTTTCCGAATGAAAACTTTTCTGTCGAGAAAAGTCCTTTTTTTCCCCAAAAATTGCAGGGTAAAGTGTGTTGTGGATGTAACAGACAGAAGCTGAATGAACTCCAGACATTGTTCAGACTCTAACAAATGGTGGCGCACACAGTCGAACGTCATTTTACTCACGGCAACCTTGAAAATACATTACCATGTGCCTCCATGTCAGATCTGTCCTCTATCACAATAGCGTGAGTGCCCTCGTCCTCTGTAGTATGCTTGACAGCTAATGCAGTTGCCTGAGTTTTCATTCCCGCATTAACAAAAGCTGCTTTTATGGAAGTTCTGTGTATGGGTACAGTCAAGTGGCATAATAATCGTGCGGTGTATGGCAATACAATGTACTTTCTTGTTTATAAAGTAAAGCAAGGTACAGCATGAACCAAAATGTTCTCTTCCCATAGGCTTTGGAACAATCAAAGTTAAAAGAAACCGGAGAATGTGTGCGTGGGTTCATCTGCCCAACGTCACCCCATCCAATGCAAAGCATATAATACAATATAATTGCATCTTTCTGGAATTAAGATCGCCATACCTTAAGGGGCAGATTTATCAAAGGTCGAGGTGAATTTTCGAATGAAAAAAATTCGAATTCCGAGCTATTTTTTGTGTACTTTGACTACGGAAAAGTCCAAATTTGATTTGAATTTGAAAAAAATTAAAAAATCTAAATTTATCATGTACTGTCCCTTTAAAAATTCGACTTCGGTCATTCGCCATCTGAAACTTGCCAAATTGCTGTTTTAGCCTATGGGGGACCTCCTAGAACCTATTTGGAGTCAATTGTGTGACTCCACACGAATGCGCTATTCCTTTGATTCGTAGGATTCGAATTCGACCGAATACGGACCTATTCGATCGAAAACTGACCTATTTGACAAAAAAAAAACTTGACTTAATTTCGGTTGGTCTTTTTGAATTCGAATTTCGGAGTTTTTTCAATTCAAAATTCAACCCTTGATAAATATGCACCTTTAAGTCTTGTAAAACATCATTTCAACATGTATTATTGTTTTGCCTTCTGTAAGGATTAATTAAACTAAGAGACACGTTCATCAAGGGTCGAATTGAAAATTCAAATTCGAAAAAATGTTAAGGTTCAAACTGTCAAATTCGACTAGAGACTTATTCAAATTCAATTTGAGTTTTTTTTTAAAAATTCGAGTTTGATTTTCGAGATTTATCATACTCTTTAAGAACTAGAATTCGACTATTCGCCACCTAAAACCTGCCGAATTAAATTTGAATCAAATTCGGTTCGAATTTGATTCCAGTTTTGGGTCAATTTAATTCAACCGAGTTTAAAACATTTGATTTTTTTAATAAATTTCCATTTGTCAGTTTTGAATTTATGGGAGTTTTTAAAAACTCACATGAATTCGAAAGTCGACCTTTGATAAATGTGCCTCTAAGTCAACTAGAAAATCATGTAAACAATAAATACATAAACCCAATAGGCTGGCTTTGCTTTCAGTAAGGCTTAATTATATCTTAGTTTGTATCAAGTACAAGCTACTGTTTTATTATTACAGAGAAAGAGGAAATCATTTTTAAAAAATTGGATTATTCGTATAAAATTGAGTCTATGGGAGATGGCGTTTCCAGAATTTGAATCTTTCTGACTAACAGGTTTCCAGGTAATGGATCCTATAGCTGTATAAATCCTTTTGACTGTAGTCGGCTTTTAGTAGTCTTAAGGGGTTATTTATCAAAATCCGAAAAATTCTCACTATTTTCTGAAAACTACTCTCATCAAATCCACACGACTGTTTCCGCCTATTTATTAATAAATCTTTCCGAAAATTTCTCATGCAGCAAAAAACTCAATAGAATCATAAAAAAAAAAAATCAGAATCCTATGAATTTTTCGGATTTGCTACTGAAAACTGTGACTTTTTTGTATTTGGTGCCGAAAACACGAAACCCAGCGCAGATCAGGATATCAATGGGATGTCTGCCATTGACTTCTACATGAACTTGGCAGGTACTTTTTGTTCAGTCTTTTAACACCATCGGAGTTTAATAAATCACGTTTTTTTCCCTCTTCAAACAATTTAGTTTTTCTCTTTAAAAGTCCGAAAAAAATTGCACTTTAATAAATAAACCCCCTTAAGGTTAGGTGCTTTTAGGTCCAAGCTTAAGAGGTAATAGATTCCCATATATACTGTAGCTATGTAGAGCAGGGCTGTCCAATCGGAGGCCCAGATGATGGATATAGTCTCCAAATGATTTTTATGGCATCTTGCCTATTCAACGCTTCCGTAGATTTCTCTGCATCATTTTAATTGAATCACCCCATGGACAATTAGGCAATTACTGGTAAAGAACAGTAATGGAAAGCATCAGATGAACAATACTTTCCTGTAGAAGGGTGTCTTATTCTCTGCTCCCAAAGTGTTGATTAGGTGTGGTTACTATCTCTGGCTATTAGTACATGATTACATACCATGATATTTTTGGAGCCATAGCAGGTGATTGATGAGAATACATTGATATACCTGTAACCTTGTTATGAGGTTAGGGAAGCCCTGGCCAAATGCTGGTTAACCACAAAAATGGCTTGAATCCAAAAAATCCTTAGAAACACTAGAATAGACTTAGGGGCACATTTACCTAGGGTTGAATATTAATTAACCCTCGATATTTGACTGCCGAATTGAAATCCTTCGACTTCGAATATCAAAGTCGAAGGATTTAGCGCAATTCGTTTGATCGAACGATCAAAGGAATAATCGTTCGTTCGAATGATTAAATCCTTCGAATCGAACGATTCGAAGGATTTTAATCCATCGATCTAAGGAATATCCTTCGATCATAAAAACCTTGTAAAGCCTATGGGGACCTTCCCCATAGGCTAACATTGGCCTCGGTAGGTTTTTTGGTGGCGAACTAGGGGGTCGATTTTTTTTTTAAAGAGAAAGTACTTCGATTATCGAATGATCGAATATTCAAACGATTTTTAGTTCGAATCGTTCGATTCGAAAGTCGAAGGTCGTATTCGAAGGTCGAATTAGCCAATTCAATGGTCGAAGTAGCCAAAAAAACATTTGAAATTCAAACTATTTTTCCTCTATTTTCCTCTATTCCTTCACTCGAGCTTAGTGAATGGGCCCCTTAGTGTATTTGTATTTGGATCGTTCCCTGAGGACACATTCAGTCCCGTGATTGAGAGACTTTGTTTATTGACTTGCAAGCCATTTTTCTGCAATTACCGTCAGCTTTGAAAATTGCATTTAAAGAATAGAAAAACACAGTAGAATATTTTGGCAATAACCTTTTTATGCTGTCAGTCATGGCGAATATGCTAAAGCTACATGTGTAAATAAAACAAATAAAGAATGATGCCTGGAGAATATGGAAAAACAAGGGAATTGCTTGTTTTCATGTGAATATCATGCACCACATTTAACCTTCCTGTATAATGGGAAGCTGCTGCCTTGATGAGGTGCACGCTAAGCTTCCTATGAGGTATTAGCCCCATGTTTAAGAGATATTTAGTTTACATGGCAGTGTTTAGTGAGCCAAGTATGCATTCCTACATGTTTTTCATGACAATTCTTTCCTTGAGTAGCACTAGAGGCTATGAATGAGGTTTCAAATACACTTGTCAGCAAACAGTAGGACAAATCCCAAATATACAAGTAAATAAATATGTGAATAAATAAAACTCATGGGCACCAGGGCAGTAACCAAAGACAACAATTCACATTTTGTGATTACACAGTCTGTGCTTACAATCACTTGGACAAGGAACATATATATCTTTAACGCTCACTCTACTAAAAAGGATTGTTGAGGGATGACAGGGAATATTTAATTGGTTATTTACATGTCGAGTGCAGAATACTTTTTCAGATGCAAATCACCATGTCATTTACCCATGATGCAGTGTTTCCCCCATAATAACCACAATTTGAGTTGACACTACTAGGATTGCACCCCATGGACCTAACTGTGCTTGTGTTTTGGAGCAAATTGGGTGCAAGTTGTGTTGCATTTTCAATGTCTCTTTTGATTCACTGGAATGTGCCTATTGATGCAACCTGATCTGGGAAATCTGGAGCTACTTTCAGCTCCAGGGTGGTGGTGGCTCCAGGGTTCTCCAGCGTCAGTAGGCGCAGTTGTGCATTTTTCATCAGAAGAGGCAGGACCGATGCTTTGGAAACCATGCAAAAGTGCAGGAGCATGAACGGACACAAGTAGCGAACTGCATCAAGATGCATTCTTCATTGCTTCTATTTTGGAGCCCCTGCACTTGCAAGTGTGTTTCTAAATGACCCAATATAGTCAAAATACACAGAGTCAGTGGGGAAAATAAGTCTTGAACACAGCAATGTTTTTCACAGTAAATATATTTCTAATGGGGCTATTGATATGAAATTTACAGCAGATGTCGTAACCCACACATGCAAAGAACTCAAAACAAACGAGTCCATAAATGAAATTATGTGTAATAAAGTGGAACGACACAGGGAATAAGTATTGAACACATGAAGAAAAGGAGGTGCAAAAAGTCATTGAAAGACAAAACACCTGCTGAGATTTGTCAGTATTTAGAAAGCAAGCTTGCTAGCTATCAGTGCTAATTAATATCAGCTGGTTTAGTCCTAATTGATGGCCTATAAAAAGGTTTCTCATTATCAAGGTATCACACAAGAAGCATCTCCTGAAGGTGCGGGCCCCGGTGGAAAGTGAAGCCTAGGGGCCTCATGTAGTATTAATCCACCACCATTGGGGGTGATAATCCGTAAGGGAAAAGAACTTAATTTCACCATAAACAGGCCACAACCAGGTGCTCCTCGCAAGATTTCTGACAGAGGAGTCAAAAGAATAATCAGAAGAGTTGTCCAAGAGCCAAGGATCACTTGCAGAGAGCTTCAGAAAGACCTTGAGTTACCAGGTACAGTTGCTTCTAGGGTTGCACCGAATCCAGGATTCGGTTTGGGATTCAGCCAGGATTCGGCCTTTTTTCAACAGGATTTGGCCAATTCCTTGTGCCTGGCCGAACTGAATCCTAATTAGCATATGCAAATTATAAGGAGGGCAGGATTTCCCGTGACTTTTCGTCACAAAACAAGGAAGTACACCAATTTTTTCTACTTTTTGCTTTCCTGCCCCTAATTTCCATATGCAAATTAGGATTTGGGGATACAGCAGAATCCAAAATAGAGGATTCGGTGCATCCCTAGTTGCTTTAAAGAAAACAATAAGTAATGCACTCAACTGACATGGCCTCTATGTACGCTCACCACACAAAACTCCACTTCTATGTCGATGGCCATTTTTTTCACGGCAAAATGTGGCGAAATATTTTGCTCATCCATAATCACAGACACTGATGGTCTTTAGAGGCAAAACCAGCTGGGGAAAGGGATGGGCCAAAACAAAAGAGTTTAAAGGAATCTTAGAGGGGAACTTATAAATGGTAATGAAAATTGATAACACACCAGGCAGAATATTAATGGTAGAAAGAATTGCCTAGGTCTGCTCATAATGTATATTGGAAGACACTATAACATTTTTTTTATTTTTTCGTACTGAAGACAACGCAGAAGGAATATTTTTTAGGAGGAGTATAATGGTTCTTTACAAACAATGTTATTGTTGCTGAAAAATATGTGCCATTGCTCTTATGGCAAATGCACTTGAACCAGCTTGTTAGGCCAGAAGTTGGCATCCTGCCTTACACTGTCTAAAAAGCACTTACAGACAATAATAGCAATGTAAAAAAAAGTGTAACGGCTAAAAGGTGCAATTACATGTCCATTTAAATGTCAGAAAGCACTAGGTTACTGTGTATTACATACAGCGACGCACACAATATGAATCCATTTGTTTAATCAACTTATTGTTTACAATATTTTATCCTTAGTCAGGTGTTAAGATCTACTTGGCTGGCACTGACTTTGCCGGTGACAGGCCGGGGCGTTGCATGTGATTTATAAAAGGTCATTCATAATCGGTGAAGGCTGCTAACATGCCGCATTCATAGTAAAGTCATTAGGTGTTTTGCTTATCTTTCATGTCTAGTCGTTTGTTCCAATGGGGAAGCATTTGCTGTCACGGCTTTGATGCTACAGCACCGAATGCTCAGCTGTTCTCAAGACGGATCTGATGGCAAAACTATGATTAATGACTTAAGGTACTTCGAATGGAATATCATACTAAAGCTAAAATTCATTAAGGACTCCATTCATTGTTCATTCAGTCACGCCGGGCAATTTCTTGCTTGCTTTTCAGCCAGACACAAAATATACATACCCAAACAGAAATCTGACAGCAAGCTCGGGCTTAGATGCTAATGAACACATGGCGCTGCTCCAGAAGCTCTGCACTCGTCCCATGCGATTAAGCAACAGAATTAGGGCAGGACTGTTTCTAGAAGAAAGGACCTTACTACTTGGCTCAGGTTGGCCTTCTAATAATTGCAAAGATAAAGCACAGACATAGAGAGCGTAGAGTCAGTTATAAAATGAGCTTTTACTGAGGGAGAAGGTGTATCGGTGTGAGTAATATTTTTATCATTATGGTTTTTATTAAAGATAAGAATTGGATAAGTGAGTAAAGTTTCATTTGTAATGAATGTAGGCATTCACATAAATATCAACAATACTGTACTGTTTGTTTAATGCTACTTCTTCCTTAGTTCTCTGCTTAGTTTTTGTTTAGCCCCCCATTCCTCATAATAAGTTAACAGATATACAAACACCTGGGAACTCCGGCTTCCAAACCAAAATTTGATAAAGAGGCCCACATAACACAGAAACCCCTGGTATATCCATCACAGTTACCTGTTTCTTCAAAAAGTATGAATAAATGCCATTTTCTATACTGAAATCCAGCTGTTTAACAGTTCTTCTCTTTCTGCATCATTTGAAATCCTGGATGGGAAGGAGGGACTAACACTGAAGTTGTAACAACTTCTCCGCAGCTTACAGACAGCATGCAGGAACTACATAACCCACAATGCAATGCACTGTGATGTTCCTTTCCTTATTGAAATCACATGTGCAGGGAATTGTGGGGTTTGGAGGATGCAGGCTAAGGACAGATGGCTGTTGATACAAAGTAACAGTAGTCAGCCAGCTCAGCAAAGTAGTCAGACAGATCAGCAGGAGAGCAGGGGGTAGGTTTAGGGAATTGTTCCAAACCATTAAAAATCACGAAAGGTCTGCATATTTTTTAAATGATATATATTGCAAAGTTGCTTGAAATGATGTTTACTTTTCAAAAAGTTGAGTTTTTGTGAAGTTCCCCTTTAAGAACATATCTTGGACAGCCTAAAACTAATCAAGCTGAGCTTCCAGGATTAGTTAGTAAAGTAAATAGGAATGCTAATTACATTTGCAACCATCCCAGCTTCCGCTTAATGTTCTCCTTGGGGACAGCCCCAGAATTTGAGAACAACTGCAATGGGTGAAACAGGAGTAATACAGACACATGACCTCTGAACTCACTTTGTCACAGTATAAAACCCTGTATAAAAAAAGTGAGCGTAGAGCAATTTCTTGCATACTTGTATCCTGTCCTGCACTTTTCTGAATTGCTGTATATCTCTGCAGCCATATGGCAGGTGGAAAGGACAAGTGCTAGCTGGTGCTTCACCAGGGCCGCTCCTGCCATGAGTCAAGGTGAGAACCTTTCCTCACTGAACAGCCAGTTACCAGGGGCAACAAAAAATGTCAAGAGCTGAATTTCCAGTTTTTAAAAGGCCTCAGGCAGCTACCCAGCATGCCCCTGTGCTTCACACTGCAAGAAGTGCTGGATTTTTTCTGGTAAGTGTTTTTTTTTTGAGTGAGCACACTTCTGTGGAGGAGGTCATAGTAAATAAACCTTTAAGTCTAGAAGAACATAACAATAATGATATAGTAGGTCTAACATAGTTAGAATTATGAAACCAACATTTGATTGGTAGCTTGAATATAAGACAAGAGCAAATCCTCTTACTTGATAGCCCAGTCTTTTATTGTTCTACATTTCTTCTAGCAATGCAAAATGTAAAGGACAAAGAGAAAGAGCAAACTGAGGTTATGTACTGGCAAGTCTGACAGCTTACTGGCTGCTGCAGCAACAACTTATATTATTCATACAAAAGTACCGGTATATAGCTTACAACATTCTAAGGTTCAAACCCAAACCATTCTACTTCCCTAGAAGATGGGAGATTTGAAAAAAGACCTGGATACAAGGTTCTGCCTCTGTTTAGGTCTGCAAATCGCAAATGTACTGCAAATGAATGGGGAACTGGGTGGTACCAATCTAATTCCGAATTCTTTTAGGTACTGCATGAACTTTGTTACTTGGCACCCAGAATGGAACTTTAGGTTTACAGTAGGTTATTAAGTTGACAGAGTTGAACCTCTGTATCACTGTATTGCTAGGCTGCTAGTGTATGGCCACTTTAGAGCGTAAGCTCTTGTAAACAGGGCCATCTGATGGCATTTTATGCTGTAACCCTTGTAAATGATTGTAAGGCCCCAGGTTGTTATAAATGAATGTAAAGTGCTGTGTAACTTGATTCCACTATATAAAGTGGTAGTGAGGATGATACTTGAACACTTGAAACTCTAAATTCTGTTGTGAGATGTTACAGAATTTCAGCGGAACACAGTAGGAAAGTTGCAGTTGGGCATCTCTGATTTATGTAATTAACTCCCACCCCACACTCAAATAGGAGCCCCAGCATTCCCAAGAGCTCTCTAAAAAACTGGAAACGTCTGTTATAGTTTATCTTTTCTATAACATGGGATGGGGGGCGAACATAACTGTTATGTCTTTCCAATGCTGGAAAAGCTCTTAATAAATCTGATGTAATTAGGAACAGTTGCACCGGCAGCCAAACAATATGGCTATATATAATCAAGCTCATGTCAGCAGCCTAAAAACCCAAATGCTTGGGGAATGGCACTAATTACAGAAGGAAGAAGGATTACAAAAATGATCAATTCATAAACAGAACGGCAGCATTTCTTCAATACAATTCTGGGGAAGCTGTGTTTATGGCAAGCAATTAAACATTCACTAAAACCGTCATCCACAAAAACACATGAATGGGGAGCGGCGGAATTTCACTCTAGTAGACTGTGGTGATCTCTAAAGCTGGCCATAGATGTTGAGATTTTTAAAAGATCAGATCCTCATTGTGAGACCACGATCTTCTCAAAACGATCGTATGATCGTACGAATTTACCATCAACTAAAAAGACCAATTTGCCAGGAAAACAAAGGGGAGCTGCCTGCTTGGCCCTGGAAACATAGATTGCACTGGGGCCGACAAAGATTTTTTGACCTGGCCGATCAATTTCCTGACAGATGTCGGCCGAAAAATCGTAAGATGTATGATCGTTCGAATCCCACTAACCGCACGATAATTTCGAAGGATTGGTCGTTCGGCAAGAAGAATCGTCGCGTCTATGGGGAGCTTAACTTTACTCTTTGATAAATATGCCCCATGGTTTGCAACTGATATCAGGTCACGTGATTTTCCTTTTTCTCAATTCCATTCAATTTTTTTAGGCAGACATACAGTAACTTAGGCTACAGAGTCTTCTGTTATATCTTTTAAGGTTTCTGGTAATTAATTGTATTATTGTCTTATTATGGGTCGTGATGGGCGAATTTGCGCCGTTTTGCTTCGCCGAAAAATTTGTGAATTTCGCGCGAAATTCGCGAAACGGCGAGGTTTTTGACGCCGGCGCCCGTTTTTGATGCCGGCTCCCATTTTTGACGCCGGCACCTGTTTTTTTTACGCCGACGCCCGTTTTTTACGCCTGCGCCCGTTTTTGATGAAATTTTGCCGCGAATTTTCGCGGGCGTTTTGCGAATTTATTCGCTGGCGGCGAATCGCGCCTGGCGAATAAATTCGCCCATCACTAATTATGGGGGGTAGGTGTAATCCCAGTAGTCTGGTATTGTTGGACCCCATAACACAACAGTGCCTTAAATCTTATTTTGTCTTCATCTATCAATGATGTAATGCTGTTTTAAAGAGCTGTTCATTTGTATTAATGACCAACACAGAACAAACAATGTAAATAAGGGGTAAAATATCAATGCTTGTGATGAAAATGAATTGTTACTACCTATAAAAGAATGTGACTTGACTGGATCACAGATTGCGCCATTCATTTTATTAAACTCAGACAACCATTTTCAGAATCTGGTGTTTTTTCCCCAGCACTCAAGGTAGTCGTGCTGAAGCCTAGGCTCATAAGCATTGGAACAGTGCAACACATTCTTTTAACTAAGTCAACTAAGCCAAAAGGAACAATACAGGATTCTTACAAGATCAGCTGCCTCTTTGCTGCCCCTTCCATAACACCATCATTAGGAGCACTTATGCATACCTCTCAACATTTTGGAAATAAAAAGAAGGACATTTTTGTTGACCACGCCCATTTTTGTGGCCACACCCCATAATTACCATGTTCATATTACAAAATTTGGCAGGTTATGAAAGTTTGAACATATTTCTGTGGTTTTATTTCAGTTATTAGCGTTTTGGTTATGACGGTGAATTTCCCTTTAAGCTCTGAGTCTAACTTTTCCCAAGGGACCTCCTTAAATTGCTACAATTACTTATTTGCTTATCTCAAAATTGCTACAAAGTATTTTAGTTACACCTGGTAGCTGTTCTGGGCTCTCTAAACTTGACAAAGGGGATCACCCCGAAACTTTGGATCTCGCAAATAAAACACAGCAAGGGTTGTCCCTGCTTGCAATTAAGACCTATGTGCTGGTTGAATTTATTTACTTACGAAGTTTGGAGGATTCAGAAGCCTTCTCGGCCGGGCACCGGGCAACTCACGACACGGAGAGCCAGGGTGTGCAAGCTGGTAACTACACTCTACTCTCTGCCAAAACCCAATTAAGTTAGAAACTTTTCAGTTTTTCAGCACTGTTCAGTGCAGAGAAAGTCAGAACTTTTCAGTACAGACTGTGGGTTGAGCTGTCAAAAGTGGGACCATCCTGCTGAAAATGGGACAGTTGGGAGGTATGCTTATGCTTCTTAATGGCCAAGGTGAGAGATTGGGGTCCGTTTTTTAAAGCACAGAGGCATATTTCAGCTCAACATATCTAAATTCTGAGATCCCTTGAAGTTTTTTAAATGCTTCTAAACTGAATATTGAATTAACCCCACCATTTTCACCATTGCTGCATATTGCAGTTTAAATATATACAAAGGCTCAGTGAAGAACACAGAAACCTCTAATCAATTTTGAACTTCAAGTCAAGTGCATACTGTCTACAGAAAGCCCACAGTGCCGGTTGGTTTGTTTAGAAAAAGTAAAACAAAAAGTTAAAATGGAAAGAACAAAAATTATCCATAATTTTACAAAAATTGTTGCTATTAGGACAAAGCTCTTCAAACTGTGTTTTTGTCAGTTCTTCACAGTAGTGGAGATGTGAGGATAGGAAATTATTTAAACTAAGCTTGATAATGACTTCAAATTGTACGCCAGCAGAAAATTGTTTTTTCAACATGAAAATTAAAATCAGAGCACTTTATTCAGAAGGCAATTTAGGAGGGAGGCTTTTTAATTTTTTTTTAGAAATACTGAACAAAACAAGATCACACAAATACAATAGGTTCTTAAGAATAATTCCTTTCTATGAAGTACAAACTCTATCCAATTCTCCACCCAGCAGATGAAATTGAATATGCCCATGAAACTTTTTTACTTCCATATTGAATTCAGAGAAGAAGATTAACGAAGAGAACTTACAATGGGTTGACTGCCATTCTACTGTGATGCTCACCGCTGCTCTTTAAAGTTTGGAGTTTCAGTCCTTGTTATGTAGGCCATGAAAGCAAGAAATGTGGATGAAACTGCTTCAATGCATATATTATTTGCTATAAAACTGGTGCTAATAACACTGGTACAACATGTTGACGTGGAGTTCACAAAACTTGCAAGCGGTTTCCTGGGTACAAGGAGGAAAATTCTCTTACTTCTCTACATGTGTCTGTATTTAAGACTGGACTTTAATGCTCATTGAAGTTCCCTAGAGAACTATTGTTTGCATATAAAATCTCAGAGTTGTAATGGGTATTCTGCAACTTTGTTTCTAACTAAACTTGCTCTCTCAGTTCAGCACAAAGGAGGATATGTCTCATAATGCCACTGTTCAGAGCTGGGCCAAGCCGGCTAGTTGCCCCATGCAACCCGGGCAGCCCCCTCGCTCTCATCCCCCTTGTGCTTGTGGACGAGCACGCGTATGGTGGTGATGTTACAGGCCAACTACATGGTGTGGAGGAACGAGGGTCCAGATTAGGGGTAGGCCAACATAGGAGGTAGGTGCCCAGCTCCCCTACAACAATGTGCCCTAAGCACATGCCTTTTCTGCCATCCCCGTCACTGTTTAACCTTTCTCTGCCAGGGTTTTTAAAAGTAAGCTGTTAGACAACACAACATTAAATTCCTAAATGTACTGTACATTTTATGTCGTTGGCAGGGTGTCACCATCCTTGATGTCACCATCAAGCCTATGTTGTTGTAGTTAGTATGATTGCTGATACTGGATTCAGTACAGATATGAGAGCTGTTATCTGGTCACAATTAGGCAAAAGATTGCACACGCACACCTGGCCTCTCCAAGCGGTTATGTACGGTGCCTGGGGTATAGGAGGACAGCCACAGTTAATGAACACAAACTAACTCCAGCACACGTAACATGCTCAAGGGATTGCTCCCGTGTTTAATGTCAATCGAACAATACAACAATACAACGTTTCGGGGGCGTGCCCCTTCGTCAGGTGCTCAAAACCACCCACCACCTTCCTTAAATTCGTTAATTGCAGGTAACCACCCCTCCAATTATGTAAATATATAATTACACAAATATACAATTAGTAACATAGTTAGAACATGAGTCCAAGAAAATGCAAAAAGTTTGTTTTTAAAGTCCAGGCATAAAATCTATGTAGTATGAAACTTGAACGCTGTAAAAAATATATTAACTCAATATGGTCAAATTACAAAGCAGTGATTTATAGTTATCTGGTCACCCATTATCCAGAAAGCTTCAAATGACAGAAAAAAAGCCATCTCCCATAGACTCCATATTATTCATATGATCCAAATTTTTTACAATTATTTTCTTCTGTAATAATAAAACAGTACATTGTACTTGTTCCACACTAAGATTAATTACTTCTAATTGGAAGCAAAACCAGCCTATTGAGTTTACTTGGGGGCACATTTACAAAGCTCGAGTGAAGGATTCGAATAAAAAAAACTTCGAATTTCGAAGTGTTTTTTTGGCTACTTCGACCATCGAATGGGCTAGTTCGACCTTCGACTACGACTTCGACTACGAATCGAACGATTCGAACTAAAAATCGTTCGACTATTCGATCGTTCGATAATCGAAGTACTGTCTCTTTAAGAAAAACTTCGACCCCCTAGTTCGGCAGCTAAAAGCTACCGAACTCAATGTTAGCCTATGGGGAAGGTCCCCATAGGCTTGCCTATGTTTTTTTGATCGAAGGATATTCGTTCGATCGTTGTATTAAAATCCTTCGAATCGTTCGATTCGAAGGATTTAATCGCTCGATCGAACGAATAATCGTTTGATCGTTCGATCGAAGTATTAGCGCTAAATCGTTCGACTTCGAATATCGAAGTCGAACGATTTTACTTCGATGGTTGAATATCGAGGGTTAATTAACCCTCGATATTCGACCCTTAGTAAATGTGCCCCTTAATGTTTACATGATTTATAGTAGATTTTAAGGTATGAAGAATTGCAGAAATTACAAATTACGGAAACATTCGTTATCGCGAAAACTCCAGGTCCCCAGCATTCTGGATAACAGGTCCCGTACCTGTACTGCCTTTGTCATATGAAGAGTACTTTCACCTGAGCTCAACATATGGAGAGAAAGACTTATTGTGATGTAATAAAAGATTGCACCTGGACTAATAACCAGGGGCGATCCTGGCCCCTCCACCGCCTGAGGCAGCAGCAGTTGCTGCTGCCCCCCTCCCCCGGAAATTCGCTCTTAAAGTACCAGGAGCAGCATTTTTGCTGCCCATGGTACCTAGTGGGGTGCTGCCGCCTGAGGTGACAGCCTCAACTCGCCTCATTGGTGAAGCACCCCTGCTAATAAGTCATAGCAAGCAATCCGCTAATCATTATCACAGGTGATCAGTTTATGCAAGCGTGGGTTTCCCTAGAGGGCACCTGGAGGCCGGCATCCTCCTCATAGAAAACCTCAAGGATTTATTTTGTGATGATACAAATGATGAGCATGCAATAAACAGCTTGCGATTGAACTTCCCCTTTCCACAAGAGAGATTTCTGGAGCAAATATTGTTCAGCAAAGTCTGACATGGACAATGACGCACATAGTCTTTTTTTCAGAACTTTTTGTTGTTGTGGAAAACCAAGGTTTTATCCTAGTAGACAAGGCTTCAACAGAGGCAATCGTTGCTCATACAAATGTTTGTTTTAAGTTGCTCCAGAGTCTTACAAATACCTGGCACGTCCAATAAGATTTTTGCCTTGTTGTTTACTGCTTGTGATATGGGTCATGTAGTACAATAGGCAAATTTACCTAAAGGGCGAATTGTCGCCAGCGACCACTTCGCACCACTTCACCAGGCGCAAATTCACTACCACTACGCTAATTCACTAATATGCGAAAATGCGCCCTGGGCGCCAAATGCTTGCGACTTTTCTACTTTGGCAGTGCGATTACTTCATAGCGAAGATGCGCTAGTGTTCGTTTCTTAGTGTTTGTTCCTAGGGAAAATTCGCTAGTGATCTTGCACTTAGCTCAATTTGCATACGGCGTGTAATTTAAAGTTGTATGGAGGTCTTTATTATAAATGCTTGAAATTACCACTTTTTCTTACAAATGTCCAGGGAAAAACAAAAGCGGTGAAATATGATATGGGCTGGATCTATTATTATACTCCTTAATTCCATAACACCACCATTTATGATTTTTCTGGAGTGTAGAAGCAGAAAACACATACCTAAAGGGCTACACTGAATTTTAAGGTGACTTCCTGTGAATAACACTTCCAAAAAGCCAGGTTGCATACTCAAACAGTTTGAATGCTTGAAACAGTCTGTACCGGCCAAATTCAGAAACCTACTGAATCATTTCATTCAACTTCTGAGGAGCTTCAGTATAGGCAAACTGCAGTTCTGACTTCATGCACTACTTGAAGGTTCTGATCCATTAAGGAAGCTATGTTTAGACATTTTTGAAGTGTGTTGAGAAAGGGCAACTTACAATAGGAACCCTAACCTTTTTTAAAATTGTTATTTTTTTATATAATGGACACAATGAAGATGAAGGCATATCATTGATCCCATTGTAGGGTCTTTGACTGCTGGGATGTATCTAACTTTGCTTACAGACGATTTATTGACCAAAATAAATCAGAATCTGATTACACTAGAGAAAACATAACCTAGCAGCTTTGATGGCCAGGATAAGAAGTAGACAACATATGCAGAACTATTAATTAGACTATCTAGTATGGGTAAATGTAAAAACAACTGGACTTGCTGAATAATCATTGATTATTCAGCAAGTCCAGTTGTATTTACATTTACCTATATTAGATATACCATGACCTGGATGAATGAAAATCTTCATAGTCATATGAATTAGACTAGTAATAAGGTTACAGATAAAACCGCTGTATAAGTAATTCAGCCACATAACCTAAAATATCTAGGGTAGCAGATACCTACTGCTTATCCTTATTAATGTTCCTGTGGCACTTTCGGCATTATCTAGATGGCCAAAGGATTCATTTATCAACATAGGTGCTAATTATCATTGCTAATTGCAACCAATTAGTTTTGGCAAATGCAAGTGCTCTAAAATTAGCCCTCCAAATGGGCAGTCTTCCCAAATCTCATCTTAACTAGTCTTTAGATTGAGCTCCCCATCTTGAGCACTGCTTCGGTTTATCGAAGGAGGCAAAGTCATTCAGACTGGAAACCATTAACTTTTAACCTGTACAATAAGAGAACAAGTAGCTTGAAAGAATATGCTGAGAGTTTAGAATAATCAGTTTTCTTCAGTTTTAAAGTTTATTACAGATCGAACTCTTCTCCATGCAGCATGTGCTTTGTTGTTTGATACATGGTAAGTCTTCCTCAGAAAGTATGATTCACCTACCAGTCAAACCTGAGCACAGCCTAGAGTCAGTCTAGCCTAGACACTCAGGGGGTTATTTATTAAAGTCTGAATGCTAAAAACTCGAAAAATTTTAAATTTATTTATTATAAAAACCCAATTTTTAGAGGAAAAAAAACTAGAATTTTTAAAGATTTATTATACCACGAGGATGGAAAAAGTCAGTATCTGAAAATCCAGCATCTCAGACCTACGGAGGTTGTATATAAGTCAATGGGAGAGGTCCCTATTGTATTTGGAAGTTTCTGTGGTCTGCACTGGAATTAGCCAGAAGATCTATTACAAACTTTTCTGGAATAAAAATGAAAAATTCAGGCCTTTTGTGAGAAATCCCGAAGAAATTCATCTGATTAAATTGTGCTTTTTTATTAATAAATAAGGTCCAATCATGGATTCTAGTTTGGTCTGACATCTTTTTAGTAAAACACTCAGATAATGATATATAAGGCCCTCAAAGTCCCTTACTTTGGACACAAAGAGAGCAGAAAGCCCTTCATGTAGAAATGTCAGATCTGTAGTTATCATTAGTGATAGGCGAATTTCTCCCGCAAAATTAGCGAAATGGCGAAAAATTCTGGAAAAATCATGAAATCTGAAATTCAAACGTTTTGATGAAAAAATCTTGAAAATCTGACGTTTTCATCCAAAAATCGTGAAATTAGGATTCCACTCAAAAATCTTGAAATTTTAAGGATTTTACTCAAAAATCATGAAATTTGTGAAATTTGAAGGATTTAACTCAAAAATCGTGACATTTGAAGGATTTCACAAAAAAATCATGAAATTTGATGGATTTCACAAAAAAATCGTGAAATTTGAAGGTTTTCACGAAAAAGCGTGAAAATCGGAAATTGACGCCGGCGAATTTTCACCAGTGAATTTTCACGGGAGATTTGCGAATTTATTTGCTGGAGGCGAAACGCAGAAATTTGTCACAAATTCATGCTTGCTGAACGTATTCGTCCATCACTAGTTATCATTAGATAACAACCTAGTGATGTTTTATGTGATGTTATGTCATGAATCAAATGCTTCCAGTAGTTTGGAAGTGTCACTTTAAATAATAATACCCAGACTAAGCTAAACCTCCCACTATTTAGCCATTTGACATTATACAAGACATGAGATGGGTAGAGAAACCGGTGCATTTGGCTAGTGTCCCAGAAAGGTAACACTGCTGATGAATGACAAGCCATGACATTTCTATCTCTTGGATTTAAAACCCTAATTTTTATTAGCTTTCCCTTTATAACACACATTTCATGCTCCTGGAAAGAAAAACATTCTTATAGTGTTCAATTCAAGAAAAATCACAGCTGCGCTCATATTGCCTTACCATATTTCTCTTTTTCTATCCTCTGTTCTGATGTTTAATTCCCTCTAGTGCCAGTTTATGTCTAGTACACAGTGTTTGAGAGTGCCAGATGTATTTTTCATTTGCTCTACTACCTCCACGGGATCCACTTATCTAAACATCAACTCACATAAAACTTAGTGCTGTTTGTTACCACTTCTCATAATGCCCATGATCCTGAAATTAGTCCTTAACTTACAAAAAAAATGACCCCTGGCCTTGGGTTATTTTATGAAATATACCATTGCCAGTTCATGAAATCTCTTGCTATTGTCCATCATAATGTAACATTGGGAAACAAGATGGCGATCGACAGTTCTTCTCTGCTGATCGACTAGACAACTAGGTTTTCTGGAAAATTGTTTTTCTTTATAACACCTGAATTAAAATTGATTCAGGGAATCTCCTGCAAAAATATGTTTATTGAATCAATGGGGTATATTTATCAAAGAGTAAATTTAATAGTGAAGTTCCGTCAGTAGTGGGAAATTCCGCCACTCTCCATTAATTTCTAATATATTTATCAAAGGGTGAACTTTCACTTTCACCCATTGATAAATACGCCTTTCAAAATTCCATAGAAATGAATTGAGAGGTGCGGAACTTCACTCTTTGATAAATTTACCCCAAGGAGTTTCAGAATATGTTAACAGTTTCAAGTGATAAATAGCAGCGACTCTCTATATGATATACCTTAGAATAATACAGATTATGTACAGCTCCAAGGCAAATGTAACCCATTTATTTTTACACAATAAAATAAAAAATGATAGCAAACTACACAGATAACCATCACTTATTTGTATCGTATACAGAGACACAGTAATCCCAACTACGTTCTATGCAAACTTGTCCTTAGACACACTATATAAAGCTACCAACATTGTATATATATATATATATATATATATATATATATATATATATATATATATATATATATATATATATATATATATATATATATATATATATATATATATATATAACAGCATGTGAAGCCGGCACTCACCTTCACCAATAGTCACTGGGGCCGGGTGCTAGCCAGGTAAAGCATACAATCCAAAAAATGAAGGAAGCACTCACGGCAGATTTTTCTTAGAAAAACTTTTTACTGGATCATGCAAACATCAACGCGTTTCGGTACCTCAAGGGACCGTCATCAGGTCCTGATGACGGTCCCTTGAGGTACCGAAACGCGTTGATGTTTGCATGATCCAGTAAAAAGTTTTTCTAAGAAAAATCTGCCGTGAGTGCTTCCTTCATTTTTTGGATTATATATATATATATATATATATATATATATATATATATATATATATATATATATATATA